>NC_141025.1:6980000-7067500 GCF_052040795.2 Danio rerio | reverse complement strand
CATTACAAAATCTGCACTTTAAGGTTTGTTTTCTTTAAAAATCAGCAATTTCCACTGACTACGTGATATCCACTATAAAGTGGGTCTCAGATTGTACAAGAAGCACTGCATGAAGTTACATTTCCCCCCGCCATGTCTTAAAAATTTAAACATTTATTTTACCCAAGTGTATTCAATGGAGCTTCTGCCAATCCTGACGGGCGCGTGCGAGTAAACGGCTTTGTGTCTCGTTTTACGCTTGAGCAACTACATAAACACCTGAGTTTATTAAACTGATTGTATTTTAATTAAAGTACAACATCAGTGCTGTAAAAGAAACCTTGTAAAATGGTAAAATGTCACATTAACTGTTCACCGGAAGTTCATCAGTATGGGTAGAAACACTAGCTCTGCGTATATCCTATTGAGAGTATAATTCTTAACCATATTATTGCACAGGACAAGAAAATGCGTTGCTCTGAAATTTGCAAAAAAAAAAAACACTTCATACCTAGGGCTGCTCTGCACCAGGTGTATTATAAGGCCCAGTGAATCATTTTCTGAAGCATCTGGTTCAAAGCTTTGTAAATATTTGTTTCTCCTATCATTAATTTACCAATGACCAAATGATGTTTAACAGAGCCGTATTTTCTATAATATTTTTTTTTTTCTGGAGAAAGTCTTATTTGTTTCATTTCGGCTTAAAAAAAAAAAAAAAAAAAAAAAAAAAAAAAAAAATATATATATATATATATATATATATATATATATATATATATATATATATATATATATATATATATATATAATAATTTAAGGTCAAAATTATTAGCCCTCTTAAGCAATATTTTTCTCAACTTTCTACAGAATAAACCCCTGTTATACAATAACTTGCCTAATTATCCTAACTTTAACCTATTTACCCTAGTTAAGCTTTTAAATGTCACTTAAAGCTGAACGAACACTAGTGTCTTGAAAAATATCTAGTCAAATATTATGTGCTGTCATCATGGCAAAAAAAATGAGTTATTTAAACTACTATGTTCCGAAATGTGTTAAAAAAAGAGGGCTAATAATTCTGACTTCAACTGTATGTCCATCAGGCTCCTGGGTGGAGCTGGAGGGTCTGGTGGCCTCGGCGAATCAAACAGAAGGAGAATCAGGAGCTCAAGGCACCACGGCCTCCGTCCTGCAGGGGGAGCTGGAGCGTATCCTCCTTGAGGCCCAGCTGGAGTGCGAGAGGAGCGCTCAAACTGACAGGTCAGCTCTTTCTACATTTCTTTTGATAGGTTTATATTCGTTCATTCATTCATTTTCCTTCAGCTTAGTCTTAAATTCATCAGGGGTCGCCACAGCGGAATGAATCGCCAACTACTCCAGCAGGGGATTTTAGCTGCAACTCAGTACTGGGAAACACTTACACACCCTCATTCATAAACTACAGCCAATTTACTTCATCCAATTCACCTATAGCGCATGTGTTTAGACTGTGGGGGAAACCGGAGCACCCAAAGGAAACCCACGCCAACACAGGGAGAACATGCAAACTCCACACAGAAATGCCAGCCACCTTCTTGCTGTGAGGGAACAGTGCTAGCCATTGAGCCACCGTGCTGCCCACACTATCTTTTAGATATCCTTAAAACTAACATACTGATACTAACATCTTAACAACTTTATAAAAACCGTTTTATTATTATTTTATTATTATTATATCTATTATTTGACAGGACCTTTAAGCTTGCATAGATATTTGCCATTTTACCTCTGTTTACTTTGCATTTAAACAAGTTTACCAGTGTTTTGGTGGCTTATTAAATGTGTGCCTGCAAAACGGGGAACAAACCGATACTGTAAACATAGTTTGTGTGTATTTCAGACTTTTTATAAAGCTACAAATAGGACATTTGTTAATTCAGAAATGCTTCATCATTAATGCCTCCTCTAGTTTCAGATCAGGCCTCAAAAGAAGATATTTAGGCCGTACTCACACTAGGTACAGTTGCCTCGAACCGGGCCAAGCACGCTTGTCTCCCCTCCCGTCTCCCCCGATGGCCCGCACACACACCACAATCGGGCCTGGGCACGCTTGCGTCACGCACGCTGCGCTGTTCAGTGAGAAGCGCTCTTAGGCCTTGTTTACGTGCGTTTTAGTTTTAAAACAGCGTTTTAGATCAAAAACGATCTGAGTCCACACTAGCGTTTTACCTAGCGTCTCTGAACAGCTCTCCGTCCACACTACGCCACCAAAAACCAAGCGGCAACCTCCCGCTCTCCCTCAGGAAACCAATACGGAAGTAACTAAAACTGCAATTCATCCGAAATTCCGCTAGTCGTGGCCGTTCCTAGCTCCAAAACAGAGCAAATTTCAATTGAGCCCACTGTTAGAATGGTCAACTTTACCGCAGAAAAAAAGGTGTTTACAGCCTGGCACAAAAAAAGATTTTGGTTAATACAGCTACTATTACCCTTCATGACAACTGTGAGGGGGGTGAATTTTTTTATAACTCATCCATTTCCTTTATATTAAGTTATATTAAGTTTGCATAATTAAGGGAGTGGCCACTTGAGTGACAGCTAGGTCTCGTTGGTCACCGTCACGTCACCTCAGCTGAATCCTGCAGATTAGCCACTGAACTCGGCGTATTTATCGTATTTCTGTGTTGTTTTATGTGGCTTTACACAGTCAACTGCCTTTTGGACTTGTTTCCTACAATTATTAGATGGCATGGCATGCTGAGTGAACTTAATTGTGCTCACAAACCATTCACGTGGCCTCCGTTTCCCATGTGAGTGAAGTTATATACTTATATACCATCTCTATACATGTATTTGTTTTATTTAAGATCATTTATCGTTTATATTTATATTTAGAGCTGTATTGCACTCCAGAATCTGTCAGATTGATTAGCTGTGGGCTCTAGAACAGTCATCTGAAGCGTTGTCATACAGTGTTATGCTGGATTTCATCAATAGTCTTACATTAACTAACACAGACTATATCTGAAGTGTTTGGAAGTAATTCGCGTTTTCCTCCTTTTGAAAAACGTCATAAGAACAATGTTTAGTGGCTCAATATATTACAGCAGTGTTTTTAAAAGTCTAAACACTTTATTGATATAGTATACAACCAAGCACAAGTGGTCAGAATACAAACGAGTCGCAGGTGATAAAGTATTAAGCGTTTCTCCCAAAGTAAAGTGTGTCTGAACCAGGTCCAAGCTAAATGCTAGCAGGTGTCTGTAGCTCCGCTCAGTCTCCGCCTCTTTGCCCTTGTTTGGGATCCCGCCGTGGGTGTGATGACGCGTGAACAAAATGGCGACGGTTGGCCGCGCCTACTTGTGGCTTCTTTTGCGCTCTTTAGAAACCTATGGGTGACGTCACAGATACTACGTCCATATATTTTACAGTCTATGCCAAAAACCTATATCACGTGACCATTCGAGCACTCTGGGCATGCGCGTGCTAGTATAAACAGAAAGCATGCGTCTCGCTCGGCATTTGGTTATTGTTAGTCAACAGACGCCGGTTGAACATTAAACGCGATGGCAAAGAAAGCAAGAGAGGTATTTTTGTGGACAGACGACGAGGTCGAGTTACTAAACGTAACAAATTAACTGCACAATGGCGCCTCAAACAGACAATTGTGCAAACAACGCTCCCATTTCTGTGTCCATGTTGTTGTTTACAGTAATGTCTTCCGGTAGCGTTAAAGTCATGTTTTATAGTCATGTGATAGAGGCTTGACGAATAAGGGAAGGACACGCAATGACACAAAAGCCCCAATTAGGTAGCGAATCTCAGCAGCCCCGCCTTCATTTTCAGATGTTTCCGTTTTTCCTCATCCACACTAAGACGGAGCAGCAGCGTTTCAGAATGATAACGGCCTCCCCAGCGTTTTTAAAACTCTCCGTTTTCAGCGCTCGAGAACTCCGGCGTAGTGTGGACGGATGGGTAAACGTAGCAAAACTTATGCGTTTTCAAACGAAAACGCATTAGTGTAAACGGGGCCTCACTCAGCAGCACAGTGGAGATTGCTCTAGTTATATCGTTTCAGTCGTTTGATATGCAGTGACATGCAGTCAAATATTTCGCCAAACAGTCCTTAGGGATGCGGTGACGCAGTCAGATATTTCGCAGAACAGATCCGCCACTTTTGGCGCTCAAACAATCATAAAGCTCTCATGCTGCAGGAATGAGGTCTGCTGAAGCCGCGCAGCTGTTGTGCTGTGAGGGGTTTGCGTCTTTAATAAACTATGGCAGTTTGCGTTCATTGAACAGTAAGAATGATTAATAAATCCATATGAAACAGCCCCTTAAAGTCACGCCTGGCTTTCAGTTTCGGGCTTTGGCGAGTTTTGCACTCACACTACAAACGTACAAAAGCCCAAGTGAACCGCGCTCAGGCCCACCTCTTCCAATCGGGCCAGGGTCGGCCAAGTGAACCGTGCCTAAGCCCGATTCAGTGCACTCACACTTCTTAAACGATCCGGAAAACGGGCCTGGGCACGGTTTGGATAGCATAGTGTGAGTAGGCCCTTAGATGCAAGCTGAAGCCAGTTACCAATGACTTCCCTATGACAGTCAATGGTTACAGGTTTCCAGCATTCTTCAAAATATTTTCTTTTGTGTTCAAATGAAGATTTTTTTTGAGCAAGTGAAGGATGAATAAATTACAGAATTTTCATTTTTGGGTGAACTATCCCTTTAAATAAGAAACATCTTACCAGGCACAGGATGTCAACATGACGTCAGTTTGGAATTGTAAATTGGGTTGATGTCAGATCTAATGGTGTAATGGAGCACATCTCGCAGTTCTGATCACACTACGGTTTTTGAGTCATGGATTGGGACCATTTTTTGAATCAGCAAAAAAGGAGACAAATGTCATTTGCTTTCCATTTATAGACAAATATTACAACAAAAACTATTGGCTCAAACAAACAGAGCTTAGACCCTGTAATTTGAATAAAATTAAAAATGAAGAAAGAAGCAGCTGGAAAAAAAAAGGAAAATATTCAATATTGATCTTTGCTACTGTTGCTGATAATGCTAAATATAGAAATCTAACATCTTGTACAACAGATCATATTTATTTTCAATTAACGATTCACCAATTCACGTTTAAAACTTCATTATACACTGTAAAAAGTGAATATGTAAACAAATTATTTCGATTTGTTACAATTAAATGAATTAAGTTTGACAAACTTAATTAATGACGGTTTTCAGTAATAAATTAAATTAGTTATTTTAGGTGTAACAGGTTTCAGTAATTTATTTTAGAAAACAAGAATGGAACAGTACATACAGTACAGTACTAATCATTCGATATGATACTGTAAATATAATAAAAATAGTAAAAAGTACTTTTATTACAGTACAAAAATTCCCTTCTCTTATTAATATAAAAATAATACTCTAATGTTTTGCGGCAAATACAAGTATTGCTCATTATTGATAGTGAACAATACTTATACTTGCCAGAAATAATTTACTAAAGCTTGTTACACCTTAAATAACTAACTTTATTTATTACTGAAAACTGTTACAAATTAAGTTTTGTCAAACTTAATTCATTCACTTGTAACAAGTCGAAGTAATTTGTTTAGGTTTCCACTTTTTACAGTGTAGTTTCATTGTAGGTGGATCGTTTTTGTAAACCTATTCAGTGACATAATTTCGATGGTTGTTTGTTATCACCCATTGGTTACACAATGTAATTGCTACAACATTCACGAGTCAAGTTGCATTAAATGGTGATTTTAATCTTCACCATAAACATCAGTGTTTATATCTGAACTATAAACTGTTCTTCCAGTACCTCTGTGTTATTGAATTGTTTGTTACTCACTGAAATTTTTTAAAACTGAATCTCTCTCAATCAAACACAGATTTAAATGCAGCGCTTTGCAGGATTAATAAACATGCAGATCATTATTATTTATCTTTCATGTTACGCAGGTTTGAATTGAGATCACGATCTTTTAATGTTTAATTTAATGTTTAATTGTGCAGTTTTGCATTAATATTATGCACTAATGCTGGCAAAAATACCTAAAAACAAAACAAAACTAAAGCAGTTTTAAAAAGTGAAGTTTATTCATAAACTAATTTCGAGAGGATCACGTGCTTATGATTTATCACGGCCGGTCTTGCATTTGCTAATCACTACCTTCCAATCATATGAGCCCTAAGCTACTATAAATAGCCACAGTTTTCAGTTCACTTTATCTTCGTTTGGAAGAAACCCCCCTCCTCCCCTATTCTCCTCCTTTACCTGTGATTGGGCGGCACGGCGGCCCAGTGGTTAGCACTGTGAGCCCCACAGCAAGAACACTGCCAGCCCTGGTTCCACAGGACCGGTGGGTGTTTCTGTGAGGAGTTTGTATGTTCTCCCCGTGTCCGCGTGGGTTTTCCCCGGGTTCTCCGGTTTCCTTGCACCATCCAAAAACATTCAACATACATAACAATCAAGCATTTGTCTAACCCCTTGTGTTCCCTTAGCTACCGCAGTCGGGGAGTTCTAAGATCCACCGAGCTCAGGCTCCCCTCTCGCTCTGCCAGTGGGAGGAAGCCCCGGCCTCAAGGAGCCCTTGAGCTCGGGGCTCTCTCCCGGGACAGCATGCCAAACAAGCTTTTGTAAATCATCAGCTAAGTGTGAACTCTTGAAACACCTTTAATTAAGAATCTAAGAAAGCATTAGGTTGGTCCCACCACAACTTCTTGTAAATAATTATCATTATATTTTACAGGAAAGCCAAAATGTGTTCATACAAGTGATTTGAATGACCGGGAGGCGATCTCTCTGCAATTGTTATGAATGTTGGATTTTCCTACAAGTTCAAAAAAGTTAATAATCCGGGGTCACATGCATTACGATCCGTCGGTTGTGATCCGTGCGGATCAACCGTGATCTGTTACACCCCTAGTCAGAACCCATTGTCAGGCCGACAGCAGTTTCTGATTTCAGATTTTGGTCACTTTCTATCGCAACCTAAAAACAACCAAATATCAACATTTAATGATGTTGTGTGGACGTAACCACTATGACGTCTATCAGACGATTTTAGTTGCTGTACCTGGCGAATAATTCGACGTCAGTATTTGACGTCAATATGATGTTGGTTTAAGATGTTGGCTCTGTTGGATTTTGGCCACTTTCCAACTCAACCTAAACTCAACCAAATATCAACGTCATTTGATGTCATTATTAGACAGCAAAATAACGTTGTCGTTTGACGCTGGCTAGACATTTAATATTGGTCACCTGACATCACAACCTAAATCTAACCTAATATTAACGTCTTATGATGTTGTATGCTTGCTGGGATAGCTGAGAGCCTAAATGAAATTGATCTGGTTCTAAACCTTTATGAGTTTCCTTCATTTGTGTTAAGCAAAAAAAGATATTTTGAAAATCAAAACCGGTAACCATTGACTTCCCTAGTAAGAAAAACTAATAGTATGGAAGTCAGTGGTTACACATTTCCAGCATTTTTCAAAATATCTTCTTTTGTGTTCAACTGAAAAAAAAAAGTCAAACAGGTTTTGAACAAGTGGAGGGTCAATAAACAATGACACAATTTTAATTTTTGGGTGAACTATCCCTTTAAATGAGAAAACCACAGCAGGCACAGGACTTCAGATTGACTTTGTGCACCAACTTTTTGGGGACATTGCATTTTGAGTGGAAATGAAAATCAGTTTGATGTCAGAATCTCAGTATGATGTTGGCTCGACTTTGGATTTTAGTCACTTTCCAACACAACCTAAAATCAACCAAATATCAACGTCATTTGATGACGTTATTGGACATCACAATAATGTTGTCCTTAGACCCTGGCTAGACGTTGGATTTTGGTCACCTGACATCACAACCTAAATCTAACCTAATATTAATGTCTTGTGATGTTGTGTGCCTGCTGGGATAGCTGAGAGCTCAAATGAAATTGATCTGGTTCTAAACCTTTATGAGTTTCCTTCATTTGTTGAAAACAAAAGAAAATATTTTGAAGATGAAAACCGGTAACCATTGACTTCCATAAGAAAAACTAATACTATGGAAGTCAATGGTTACAGGTTTCCTTCAACATATTCTTATGTGTCAGCTAAAGAAAGAAGCTCAAACAAGTTTGAACAAGTAAAGGGTTAATAAATACATAACAGAAGAGAATTGTCATTTTAGGTGAACTGTCCCTTTAAATGAGAAACTTCTGTGTGAGTGTGTAATGAGAGAAATGATAAAGCATCCTTTTCCCAGAGGTGGGTTGCGGCTGGAAGGGCATCTGCTGCGTAAAAACTAGCTGGATAGCTCGGATTAATAAAGGGACTAAGCCGACACGAAAATGAATGAATGAATAAAGCATCCTGTCTGTCCATTAGTTGCCTTTTACATTGATTTTCCTCTTTGATTTCAGTCCTCCACAGGTCGTGACCCCCAGAACATCCGGATCTCCTAAACCAGGCAGTGAGGGCAGCAGCAGCAGCACAGATTGTGTTACTATACAGGTATTTCTTTTTCTTCTAAAAGGATTGTTTTAATAGTGTCATGAACATTTATGGTTGCAATAATAACCGTAGCTTTATGACAGATTGAGGACGTGATTGGTTTAATAGTGTTATGTATTGGCATGAATAAAATGCATTTACGTTTATGTCATGTCATGATTGCAAATGTTTCCCCTTTAAGTAAAGTATTACCAAATTATCTTTACCAAACACTGCTTTTTAACGGTTTAGTTAATTTATGCAAATGTATCATTAAGTATCATCAATCAAGCATAATAGACAAGGAAGCTTCTTTTGAAAGTAACTTTACCAAACTCAGTTTTTTAACTGTTTTTATTAGTTTTATGTAAATGTATGTACCATCAATCAAGCATAATATGATAAAAGCTTCAAAATGACTCTTGATCTCAGACCAAATTTGTATGATGAAATAAAATACAAGTCAGGCTATATTAATTACAATTTCACTTCGAATAAGGTTTGGTTAATCATGTCATTTAGATATTTTTGTGTCTTTTATTTCACCATTGAAGTTCATTTTAGCACTAATTAATTAGCTCTCGATTTTAAGGACAAGCTCTTTGAATGATTATTTTTGATCAAACATTGTTGCTTCCACTTGAAGTCCATACAGTGTAACTTCTGGCTCCTGAAGGCTGTAAATGAAGTGCTGTTTTTGTCTTTCAGTCGGATGAGAATGACCGGCGGGTGAGTGCTGAATGGGTGTGGGATTGGTCCAGTAGGCCGGAAAACCTCCCGCCCAAGTAAGAGTTACATTAACCAGATGTTTTTTTCTTAGTTTGTTTATTTTAAATTTTTTTTACAGATTTTACATTGTGGTGTATGTGCTTGATAGGAAAGCATTTAGTAAATGTGACTGGACAAACAATATCACAATTGTTTTTTAAATTTAGATTCATACAACACCTGAAAGCTAAGTAAATATGCTAGATGTATAGTTTGTTATAATAGGACAATATTTGGTTTAGATACAACTATTTGAATATCAGAAATCTTACGATTAAATAAAATGTAAATATTTAAAAAATCGCTTTTCAAGTTGTCCCTTAGCAATGCATATTACTGATAAAAAAAATAGTTTTACTACATTTACTAGGGGTGTAATGGATCACTGTTGATCCGTGATTCATACGGATCACAACCCATGGTTCGAAACACACATGACTCCCGGATTAATGCATTTTTTTTTTTACGTGTAGATTAATACTATATTTGCAATGATTGCAAAGAGATCACCTCTCACGTCATTCAAATCACATGTATGAAAGCATTTAGGCTTTTCTGTAAAATATAATGATGACAGAAGGAGTTGTGGTAGGTTATTTGGGATGTGGTGGGTTTCTTAGGTTATTAAAGGTGTTTTCTGTCACTACTTGTTTAGCCTGCATTAATGCATTCAGTGTAAGCTGCACGAATAATCATTAAAAGATCGGGATCTCAACACCCACGCAACATACAGTTGAAGTCTGAATTATTAGCCCCCCTTTTGAATTGTTTTAATATTTCCCAAATGATGTTTAACAGAGCAAGGAAATTTCCACAGTCTGTCTGATAATATTTTTTTCTTCTGGAGAAAGTCTTATTTGTTTTATTTTGGCTAGAATGAAAGCAGTTTTTATTTTTTCAAAATTATTGACCCCTTTAAGCTCTTTTCTATTTCTATTGTCTACAGAACAAACCATTGTTATACCGTGCAATGACTTGCCTAATTGACCCTTCGCTAAGCCACACCCAAAAACCGCCATCCACCAATCGTGGCTTATCAACTGTAGCTTCAATTTTGAATTATTCTCTAATTGGTTGCCTATTATGTTGTGAATATACCCCTGTAATGCATACTGCACTCCTTTTTTGTCTGGCTTTCTCGGATATCTCACCTGTTTGCCAAAAATGACATTATATCCCTGGGAATGTCTGACACGGGCGCACACACATTTTAAAAGCCATGCCAGGCATGAAAGCTTACAGTAACTAAGGAGGGCAGGGCTTAGCAAAGGGTCAATTACCCTAACCTGCCTTATTAACCAAATTTACCTAGTTAACCTTTAAATGTCACTTTAAGCTGTATAGAAGTGTCATGAAAAATATCTAGTCAAATAATATGTACTGTCATCATGGCAGTAAAAAAATAGATAAAAAAAAAGATACAATAAATCAGTTATTAGAAATGAGTTATTAAAACTGTTATGTTTAGAAATGTGTTGAAAAAATCTGCTTTCCGTTAAATAGAAATTATTGAAAAATATAAACAGGGGGGCTAATAATTCAGGGGGGCTAATAATTCTGACTTCAACTGTAAATGATAAAGGATTATGATTTGCATATTTATTCATTAATCATTCGAACCGCTGCATTCAAATCTGTGTTTGAAAAACACAGAAACCAAGAAAGAGATTTAGTCTTTAGTCTTTTGAGTTGGTTATGAAGTGACAGTCAAATAACTCAGGAGTGCTGGGATAACAGTTTATAGTTTAGATAAAACCACTGATGTTTATGGTAAAGATTAAAATCACCGTCATGTGCTCAAAAATAAAACCTGTAGGCTGCAATTACATTATTTAACCAAAAGGTGGCATCAACCAGCCATCAAAAATATTCCACTGAATAATTCTTCAAAAATTATCCATCTAGAAATGAAACATGAAATTAAGTAAATAACTGCATCATTTATTGAAAATGAGACTAAAATAAATATGGGTTTTAAAAATTATAATGTTAGATTTAGCATTTTCAGCAACAGTAGTATTAGCAGGGAATTTTTCACAGTACTGAATATTTTACAATTTATTTTTTTAAATGATTAAAAAAATCAGCCCTGGTCTTCACTTTCAAACCTGTTATGATCTCTCAAAGAGATGCCACAGCCCCTGTTCTTCACATACACACGCTTACAACAGTTGTGGTCTGCTAATGAGACACACACACACACACACACACAAAGAAACCATACTGTGATCCGTACCGTGCGGTTTGTGATCCAATAATATTTACAGAAGTAAATCTTTAAAAATCGGTATTTTAGATTCATAGGATGTGTTTCTGGTCCCCTTTAAAATGATGATGAAATAAGTGCCAAACAGCATAATCGAATCAAATAATAAAGAGGTGTTTACATATACTCACATATGTCCTTTTAAAACAACAGAGCACTTCACAGATTGTTGCAGTGTTTGAGTGTTTTGACCTCTGTTAGCCACACAAACAGCTCTGCTTAAATCTCACTGAAGATCATTTAGTCAACACACAAAAATAGCTTGAGCGCCACACCATGAGTCAGCCAATCTGAGCCTTTAACGGTTGGATGAGTTTGCTCTCTGGAGGAGAAACGTCTTTATGCACCTATCCTTCATTACAGCTAAAGCCTTACCAAACTCTTTGAACTGCAGCATTTAATGAAGTAGGATTGCAGGTTTTTGCAACAGAGACTGATATCGTGATGCTATTAAAAGCAAAAACTTTTGAGGAAGCACTAAAAACTTCACTTGGTCAGTGTCAGTTTTCATGACTGTGCTTAAAGTACAAGTCAGAATTATCAGGCCTCTTGAGATTTGCAGTTACTCGCTTCATTTGCGTGTCAAATTTGCTTAATTCGCTTGTCAAATTCGCTTCACAGTAGACGTGGATTCGCGTCATGGGCGAGGCTTCTGTCTGGCTGGTGAATCTGGCTTCGTTGTTAAATGGCTAACATGGATTTTATTGAGAGAGTAGCTGTGCTTTATGTGCTTTAGGAAGGCTGAAAAACAGCGTAGATTTGTTCAGAGTTGACTAGATCACTAGATCCTAATTTCAGAGGTGCACCTTGCTCTGTGAGTTCATCAACTACTCCAGAAACTGTACCTGGATGATGGAAGCTTTCAGCGGTGCTTCCGACTAGAGCCGAGCCCAGTTTGATGAGCTGTGGTCCTGGAGTGGGCAGGAGGATTTCCCCTCAGGACACCAACAACAGGTGCTACGTCATAATCACGCCGCTATAAGAGCTCCTGATTGGTTACAGTACCACAAAGGTCAGCTGAAGTTAAAATTTTCAAAAATTCACCTCATTCGCTCGAATTGCGTCACTCACGCGTCACTTCATTCGTGCATCAAATTCGCTTCACAATAGACGTGGATTTGCGTCATGGACGGCGTTTCTGTCTGCCTGGTGAATTTGGCTTCGTTGTTAAATGGCTAACATGGATTTTATTAAGAGAGTAGCTGTGCTTTATGTGCTTTAGGAAGGCTGAAAAACAGCATAGATTCGTTCAGTGCCGTGTCTGAGTCCACTAGATGCTTTTAGTGGTGAAACAGCTCTGTGAGCTCATAAACTCCTCCAGAAACTGAACTGAGCCCAGTTTGATGTGCTGTTGTCTGGTGTCAGCAGAAGGATTTCCCCTCAGGACACCAACACCAGGCACTACGTCATAATCATGCCTCTACAAGAGCAACACGGTGCTAATCTCTGCTCAAGTTCAGAGCAAATTAAGTGATTGGTGCATTAAGAGCGTCAAACTTAAAAAATGTTCAATTCGTGCCGCCTCATTCACGTGAAACGCGCCCCAGGATATCTATTCATGTCTTTACATTGACTTAACATGTAAATGACTCATGCTTGACGCTTCATCTGCGTCTAGTGTGAACGCACCACAAGAGAGCTTTTTAAAGCGCTTCCTTGTCCTGATGAATAAAGGGACCAAGCTGAAGGAAAATGAATGGATGAATAAATATGCATGCGATATTCATTCATTCATTCATTTTCCTTTGACTTAGTCCCTTTATTCATCAGGGGTCGCCACAGCAGAATGAACCCTCAACTTATCCAGCATACGTTTTACACAGCAGATGCCCTTCCAGCCGCTACCCAGGACTGGGAAGCACTCATACACTCTCGCATTCACATCCACACTCATAAACTATGGCCAATTTAGCTTATTCAAGTCACCTATAGACCATTTCACTGTGGTCATGTCATTGGACCATGAACATTTCCTGTTCTTATCAAACTCTCAGTAACATTTCAATCTTAATTTATTGTTAAAACAGCTATCATAACGTTATTTATCAATAATTGGCTATTTTTAGATTTTCAGAAGCTATAGAAATTTAGTATGTAAAACAGGAAATCCGTTGCGACCATTGTTTTTGTTTACATGTAATGTAATGTAATGTTTATTTATATAGCGCATTTATTGTGTATGGCCATACACCCAAAGCGCTTCACAATCATGAGGGGGGTCTCTCCACACCACCACCAGTGTGCAGCATCCACTTGGATGATGCAACGGCAGCCACAGGACAACGGCGCCAGTGCGCTCACCACACACCAGCTATTGGTGGAGTGGAGAGACAGTGATAGAGCAAATTCTGTGGAAAGGGATGATTGGGAGGCCATGATCGTATGGGCCGATAGAGGGATTTTGGCCAGGACACTGGGGTTACACCTCTGCTCTTTCACGAGAAGTGCCATGGGATTTTTAATGACCACAGAGAGTCAGGACCTCGATTTAACGTCTCATCCGAAAGACGGTGCCCACTGACAGTGTAGTGTCCCCTTCACTTTTACTGGGGCATTAGGACTCACACAGACCACAGGTTGAGCGCCCCCTGCTGGCCTCACTAACACCACTTCCAACAGCAACCTAGTGTTCCCTAGTGGTCTCTCATCCAGGTACTGACCAGGCTCAGCCGTGCTTAACTTCAGTGAGTAACCGGTCTTGGGCTGCAGGGTGATATTGCTGTACATCCCTCAAAATGATTTATAGCGCATATCTTTGTACTTGTGGGGGAACTGGAGCACCCGGAGGAAACCCACTCCAACATACAAACTCCACACCGAAACGCCAACTGACCCAGCTGGGGCTCGAACCAGTGACCTTCTTCCTGTGAGGCGACAGTGCTAATATGCATATATAATTATAATGAAAATATGGAAACAAAAATGGAAGCTGATTATTATTGAAAACTGTCATCTATTTCAGTGATTTTGGAAGATAAAATCAAACAAAACATTGATTTCTACCTTCCTTCTTTTGCTTGTGTTTGAGGTCCAGTGTGATTAGAAACAAGCATTATATGACAGGATTGGCAAGATTTACACTGAGATTAAAATCCTTAATCTGTTTCGGAGAACTTTAGCTTAAAACACCTTTCAGATTCACGTGGTGCATGCTTGTTCGACTCAACTGCATGGCTTCATTTTGGTTTCATAAGCATCTTATTTATAGTACCTGAAAATCTGAGACAATAAAAATTAGTGTAAGAAAATAGACATTTGCGTTTATCAGAATAAAATAATGTTTTACACAAATGAATAATCAATTAATCTGTCCATTCATTCATTCATTTTTGTAAAAATCTAATTAAAAAAAAATCTTATTGTCGTTCAACATGGCATATATACTCTTACCGGCCACTTTATTAGGTACACCTGTCCAACTGCTCATTAACGCAAATTTTAATCAGCCAATCACATGGCAGCAACTCAATACATTTAGGCATGTAGACATGGTCAAGACGATCTGCTGCAGGTCAAAGCGAGCATCAGAATGGGGATGGTTGTTAGTGCCAGACGGGCTGGTCTGAGTATTTCAGAAACTGCTGATCTACTACTATCAACCATCTCTAGGATCTACAGAGAATGGTCTGAAAAAGAGAAAATACCCAGTGAGTGGCAGTTCTGTGGACGCAAATGCCTTGCTGATGCCAGAGGTCAGAGGAGAATGGCCAGACTGGTTCCAGTTAATAGAAAGGCAACAGTAACTCAAATAAGCACTCGTTACAACAGAGGTTTGCAGAAGAGCATTGCTGAACACACAACACGTCCAACCTTGAGGCGGATGGGCTACAGCAGCAGAAGACCACACCTGGTGCCACTCCTGTCAGCTGAGAACAGGAAACTGAGACTACAATTTAAAATGGGACAATAGAAGATTGGAAAAACGTTGCCTGGTCTGATGAGTCTTAATTTCTGCTGGCACATTCGGATGGTAGGTTTCAAAATTTGGCATCAACAACATGAAAGCATGGATCCATCCTGACTTGTATCAACTGTTCAGGCTGATGGTGGTGGTGTAATGGTGTGGGAGATATTTTCTTGGCACATTTTGGACCCATTAATACCTTGTCAACGCCACAGCCTACCTGAGTATTGTTGCTGACCATGTCCATTCCTTTATGACCACAGTGTGCCCATCTTCTGATGGCTACTTCCACAGGATAACACACCATGTCATAAAGTGTGAATCATCTCAGACTGGTTTGCCGAACATGACAATGACTTAATTGTACTCAAATGGCCTCCACAGTCACCAGATCTCAATCCAATAGAGCACCTTTGGGATGTGGTGGAACGGGAGATTCACATCATGGATGTGCAGCTAGCAAATCTGCAGCAGCTGCTTGATGCTAATTTAGTGATTACTATATATCCTTACATTTAAAATGAATAAAAATCACTTAATAAATGGTTAAAGCCCAGTGGTTTGAGGCATAGTGTAAAAAAAAAGATGATAAATTCTAACATAAAAACCCATTTTAAAATATTTTTAAAAATGTTAAAAAATGTAAAAAAAAAAATTGTTAAACATTTAACATTCAAAATAAAACTGGGCGATGCAATGGCACAGTAGGTAGTGCTGTCCCCTCACAGCAAGAAGGTCGCTGGTTCGAGCCTCTGCTGGGTCAGTTGCTATTTCTGTGTGAAGTTTGCATATTCTCCCTGCGTTAGTATGGGTCTCTCCGGGTGCTCCGGTTTCCCCCACAGTCCAAAGACATGCGGTACAGGTGAATTGGGTGAGCTAAATTGTCTGTAGTGTATGAGTGTGAATGAGTGTGTGTGGATGTTTCCCAGAGATGGGTTGCGGCTGGAAGGGCATTCGCTGCGTAAAAATTTGCTGAAAAAGTTGGCGGTTCATTCCGCTGTGGCGACCCAGTATTAATAAAGGGAAAATTTATGAAATAATGAAAATATAACTGACAATATTTTTTGGGGGCTATATAAATAATTGCTATGACATTTTAATGGATGTCATGGTAGATCATTGATAAAAGCTTGTGCATTATTATGTTTGGAAGAAAGGGTGTAAGGGTGGCGCAGTGGGTAGCACGATCTCCTCACAGCAAGAAGATCGCTGGTTCAAGTCCCGGCTGGCTCAGATGGCATTTCTGTGTGGAGTTTGCATGTTCTCCCCGTATTGGTATGGGTTTCCTCTGTGTGCTCCGCGTCCAAACACATGCGCTATAGGTGAATTGGATAAACTAAATTGACTGTAAAGTATGAGTGTGTGTGAATGTGAGAGTGTATGGGTGTTTCCCAGTACTGGGGTGCGACTGGAAGGGCATTCACTGCATAAAACTAGCTGGAATAGTTGATGGGTCATTCCGCTGTGGCGACCTCTGAAATAGAAACTATGCCGAAGGAAAATGAATGAATGAATAGATATACATAATGTGACATAAAAATCACACACTGACACAAGAAATTGAACACACCCTGTTTTCCACCCATACATGGATATTGTGATTCTGATGATTGACTTCGGTTATCTGTTTATTTTCATCTCTGCAGGGAGTTTGTGTTTCATCACCCGAAGCAGTCGGGCTCTCTGAGCGTGAGGAAGACTGAGGTGATGAAGAAGGGTTTGTTCTCCTCAGACGTGCTGCTCATCCTCCTGCCGTCTCTGCTCGCTTCGCATGCACTCACACTGGGACTAGGGTGAGCACATTTTTTTCTATAAATGTTTCCCAAATGATGTTTAACAGAGCAAGGGATTTTTCACAGTATGTCTGATAATATATTTTTTTCTAGAGAAAGTCTTATTTGTTTTGTTTCAGTTAGAATAAAAATAAATAAAAATTTTAAGGATCAATGTTATTATGTTGTTATATATTATTAGTCATTTTAAGCAATATTTATTTTTTGATAGTCTACAGAACAAACCATCGTTATACAATGGCTTGCCTAATTCAGTGGTTCCCAAAGTGGGGGTCGCGGGACCCTGGCGCAGGGGTCGCGAGATGATTTGTATTTTAAAAAAAAATGTGGGAACATTTTTTAATTTAATTCAATACTTGTTAAAAAGTGTTTGCAGAAAACACTGATAAAAATAAAAAAACATAATTTAAATTGTAATTAAATGTGTAATTTTGTCCCAGATCTTACGAGATTACGTCAGTGTCAATCACAATCAAGCTAACGTTACATACATCACGCGCAGCAAGACAACGTCCCGCTTTTTTTTTGCTAAAGCTAAATGTTGGAGGCTACAAATACATAATACCTGCTTTAAAAATGAAACGGTGGTTAATATCCACAACAGAAAAACCGAGAGAGGGAGAAAATTCACAGGTGAGGCCGGTTGATAGTGCGAAAACTGCAGTTGCGGAGGGAACATCCGAGAGGGCACCGGAGGTCAGTGAGGGTGAGCCGCAAGAAATGCCCTCCACTTCTGCTAAGGGTGGAGCCCGCCAAACCCATCACTTGGACCCGGCTTACTCCAAAACAAGAAAATACAAAATTGAATATATTAAGTATGGATTTGTGTGTCAAGTCGTAAACGGCGTACAACATCCCCAGTGTGTAGTGTGCTCTGAAGTCCTTGCTCACGAGAGTCTTAAGCCGGTAAAAATGCAAAGACATCTGAACACTAAACATCCCAATCTAGCTGCTAAACCTATCGAGTTTTTCCGCAGAAAAGAGGGAGAGTTACGAGGGCAAAAAAAACTCCTAACTACACAAACTACAATCCCCGCTAAAGCTCAGAGGGCTTCCTATGAAGTGGCATATTTAATTGCACAGACTAAAAAGCCTCACACGATAGGTGAAACTTTAATCAAGCCAGCGGCAATAGCCATGAGTCGGATTATGCATGGTGATAAGCAGGCCACTGAGCTCCAACAGGTGCCGCTCTCAGACGGGACTATAGCCCGCCGCATCAGTGACATGGCACTGGACATCAAACGTCAAATCATTGACGCAGTGAAAGGAGGGAAGTATTCGTTACAATTGGACGAGTCCACCGACGTCTCCAATTCCACCCAGCTCCTAGTTTTTGTCAGGTACATTTTTGAGAGGAAGCTTAACGAGGAAATGCTGTTTTGCGTGCCGCTGGAGGGAACGTGCACTGGTGAGGACATTTTTAACAAACTGGACCGCAATCTAAAAGAATAGGGTCTCTCTTGGAGCGAGTGCTTGTCAGTGTGCACAGATGGTGCAGGCGCAATGCTCGGAAAAAAGAAGGGTTTAAAAGCACGAGTCCTGCAAGTGGCACCTCATGTCATTTTTACTCACTGCATTATACACAGAGAAGCCCTCGCAAGTAAAACACTGAACCCTGAGTTAAAACATGTTCTTGACACTGCAGTAAAAATGGTCAATCTTATTAAATCACGACCACTTAACACGAGACTGTTTTCAACTCTCTGTAATGAAATGGGATCAGAGCACCAGGGCCTGCTGCTCCACACAGAAGTTCGCTGGCTATCGCGGGGCAATGTGCTGAGCCGTCTGTATGAGCTGCGAGATGAGGTGCGCATTTTCCTCACTGACCAAAGATCTCCTCTCGCCGAGCACCTCACTGATCCTAGCTGGGTTACAAAGCTGGCATATTTGTCATCTATATTTGAAAAACTGAACGGACTTAACATGTCACTGCAGGGCGAAAACACGAGCATCCTGTCTCTTAATGATAAAGTGCAGGCATTTGTGCGCAAAGTGAAGAGGTGGAAAGAACGAATGGAAACTGGGCGCATAGACATGTTCACCACACTAGACGAATTCCTCGAGGAAAATACATTGAGTGTAAATATTGTCAGGGAGTCTATTACTGACCATCTCCAAACCCTTCTGGATCATTTTAACAAGTACTTTCCAGAGGAAGGTACGCAAGAAAAACACGATTGGATTCGATCCCCTTTCAGTGCCACCGCAAACCATCTGAAATGTGACACGGAGGACGCGCTGATTGAACTTTCATCTGATCGAACCTTGAGGACACTTTTTGACTCAAAAACGCTGGACGAGTTCTGGATTTCGGTGAAGGATGAGTACCCGCAGCTTTCCAAAGCCGCTTTGGATACACTGATGCCATTTGGATCAACTTATTTATGCGAGAAGACTTTCTCCGCACTAACTTACATAAAAAATAAACATAGATCGCGTCTTAACGTGGAAGATGATCTCCGTGTTGCCATCTCCAAAACTAAACCCAGACTGGATCTGCTTTGCTCAGCGCACAGCGCGCACCCATCACATTAAAGTGGTTCCCAAACCTGTCCTTAAGGACCCCGCATGTGTGTGCGCGCGCAAAAGTAACTAAACACATGAACTGAGGTCAAAACATCAGAGTCTTATGGCTAAAGAAAATATTCTGTCTTTTCGGTAAATATTGTCATGGTAAATTCGGTCATAGTTTAAATAAAGTAGTTCTGATTTAGTCTTTTAAAACAGTTGAACAAATAAAATGTAACTGGGTGACACAATGTTCTCTGAATTACTGTCCTATTCATGAATGAAAAAATGCAAATAATCTTCTGTTTGACCGAAGTTATAGGTCAGTTCTGTTTTAGAATAAAGGCAAGATATTAATGTGTGTTTGTAGAATTAAACGTTTTAGATAAGTCTGTTTTAAACAGTGATCTTGATTTATTTTCTCAAGTTGCTGAATTATTAAAATCGTCTTACACATTACATTTGTGTTTAGCATTTATTGTATGAGCCCGATCTCATGAAAGTGCGTATACGCCAAAATGAGTTTTTGCGTGCATATATGCAGTTTTCTCATGCATATGATATGCACTTTATGGCGTGTAATATGCACGCACTCCTCACCCCTAATCCTTAAGGGGGAGGGGGAGGGGGATGGGGGGTCGTGGGGCAGCAAAGCATTTATCATGGGGGTCGCGGGCTAAAAAGTTTGGGAACCCCTGGCCTAATTAACCTAGTTAAGCCTTTATATGTCACTTTAAGCTGAATACTAGTGCCTTGAAAAATATCTAGCCAAGAAGGTTTGAGAACCACTGGTCTAAACTGAAATGCAAAACCAGCATTTCCATGCTTAAATGTTTGTATCGTTTTAAAAAGCTTCATTTTCATGTCTCAAATATGCCAGAATACTGTGGATGCCAAACATATCTGGAAGATAAAATGTCATTTACACAGTTTTGTGTAAACGGCACCTAAGAAATCATTCGCATATGCTGGTTTGCTGCTCAAGAAACTTTTCAGACTATTATTATATACATTAAAAAAGTTCCTCTTATTGTTTTTTTTTGTTTGTAAAAATAGTAATAATTAATTTTTTGTTTTGCATTCATTTATTTGAAATATAAATATTTTGCTACAATATGAATGTTATTACTGACATATCTAATGAATTCAAACCATCCTTGCTGAATGTACACTGACATAAATGGTTCATTGGATTTACGAATATTTTTTAAGATAAGAGGTTTTAAGATGAGTGGCAATTTATATGGGCTGAATTAAAACAAACAAATTACATTTAGCGATGTTAAACTTCATTTATTTGTTTAAATACAGCCTATATGGATTGTTTGCAACCACTAACCTTAAAACAGGGATGTCAAACGCAATTTCTGGAGGGCCGCAGCCCTGCACAGTTTAGTTCCAACCCTGCTCCAACACACTTACTTGTAGGTTTCAAACAAGCCTGAAGGACTCAATTAGTATGATCAGGTGTGTTTAATTAGGGTTGGAACTAAACTGTGCAGAGCTGCGGCCCTCCAGGAATTGAGTTTGACATCCCTTCCTTAAAAAAATCCAATTAATCATTTTTTTTTTTAAAGTTCTGACACACTTTTATTTTTCCTCTTGTAAAAGCTAATCATGTTGGTGTTTGTCCCAATGATATATGCCTGCATTTTCAATACATCAGTAACAACTGAAAAATGTTTATGCTTCGTCTCTGTTAAATATTGTCTAGAGCTGTATAAATACAATTTTCACCTTCCAATTTCATCAGAGCTACAGTGCATCTGGAAAGTATTCATAGCGCTTCACTTTTTCCACAGTTTTTATGTTAAAGCCTTATTCAAAAAATGGGTTAAATTTATTTATTTCCTCAACATTCTACACACAATACCCCATAATGACAATGTGGAAAAAAAGATTTTTAGAAATTGTTGTAAATTTATTAAAAATAAAAAAGCTGAAAAATCACACGTACATCAGTATTCACAGCCTTTGTCGTGAAGCTCTAAATTGAGCTCAGGTTCATTCTGTTTCCACTGATCATTCTTGAGATGTTTCAGCAGCTTCATTGGAGTTCACCTGTGGTCACCAGTTGATTGGACATGATTTGAAAAGGCATACACCTGTTTATATAAGGGCCCAGGGTTGACAGTGCGTGTCAAAGCGCAAACCAAGCATGAAGACAAAGGAATTGCCTGTAGATCTCCAAGACAGGGTTGTCTCGAGGCACGAGGCTGGGGAAGGTTACAGAAAAATTTCTGCTGCTCTGAAGTGCCAATGAGCACAGTGGCCTTCATCATCTGTAAGTGGAAGATGTTTGGAACCACCAGCTGTCCGGCCATCTAAGCTGAGTGATCAGGGAGAATGGCTTTAGTCCGGGAAGTGATCAATAACCCGATAGTCACGCTGTTTGAGCTCCAGCGTTCTTCTGTGGAGAGAGGAGAACCTTACAGAAGGACAACCATCTGTGCAGCAATCCACCAATCAGGCTTGTAAAGTAGAGTGGCCAGATGGAAGCCACTCCCCAGCTGGAATTTGCCAAAGGACATCTAAAGGACTCTCAGACCATGAGAAACAAAATTCTCTGGTCAGATGAGACTAAAATAGAACTTTTTGGAATGAATGCCAGGCGTTACGTGTGGGAAAAACCAGGCACTGCTCATTGCCAGCATCATGCTGTGGGGATGTTTTTCAGCAGCAGGAACTGGAAGACTAGTCAGGATAGAGGGAAAGATGAATGCAGCAGAGACATCCTGAATAAAAACCTGTGCCAGAGTGCACCTGACCTCAGACTGGGGCGACAGTTCATCTTTCAGCAGAACAATGACCCAAACCACACCGCCAAAATATCAATAGAGTGGAAGATGTTTGGAACCACCAGGACTCTTCCTAGAGCTGGCCAGCCATCTAAGCTAAGTATTTGGGGAAGAAGGGCCTTAGTCAGGGAGGTGATCAATGACCCGATGGTCACTCCGTCTGAGCTCCAGTGTTGTTCTGTGGAGAGAGGAGAACCTTACAGAAGGACAACCATCTGTGCAGCAATCCACCAATCAGGTCTGTATGGTAGAGACAGGAGCCACTCCCAGCCTGGAATTTGCCAAAAGACATCTCTCAGAATATAAGAAACTAAATTCTCTGGTCTGATGGGACTAAATTGAACTCTTTGGAGTGAATGCCAGGCGTTACGTTTGGAGAAAGCCAGACACGGCTCATCACCAGGCTAATACCATCCCTACAGTGAACATGTTGGTGGCAGCATCATGCTGTGGGGATGCTTTTCCAGGAACTGGAAGACTAGTCAGGATAGAGGGAAAGATAAATGGAGCAATGTACAGAGACATCCTGAATAAAAACCTGCTTCAGAGTGCTCTTGACCTCAGACTGGGGCGACGGTTCATCTTCCAGCAGGACAGGGACCCAAAGCACACCGCCAAAATATCAATGGAATGGCTCCACAACCACTAGAATATCCTGGCCCAGCCAGAGCCCAGATCCAAATCCTATTGAACATCTCTGGAGAGATCTGAAAAGGGCTGCACATCATCGCTTCACATACAACCGTATAGAGCTTGAAAGGTACTGCAAAGAGCAATGGGCAAAAATTCCCAAAGACAGGTGTGCCAGGCTTGTGGCATCATATTCAAAAAGACTTGAGGCTGTAATTGCTGCCAAAGGTACATCAACAAAGTATTGAGCAAAGGCTGTAAATACTGATGTACATGTGATTTTTTTAGCTTTTTTATTTTCAATAAGTTTGCAACAATTTCAAAAACTATTTTTTTCACATTGTCATTATGGGGTATAGTGTGGAGAATGTTGAGGAAATATATGAATTAAATCCATTTAGGAATAAAAGTGAAGCACTATGAATATTTTCCAGATGCACTGTATAGACAGTTGAAGAATTATTAGCCTTCCTGTACATTTTTTTCGCTGGTTTCTATTAAAAGAAAAAAAAAAAAATAGATAAATCAACGCATTTCTAAACATAATAGTTTTAATAACTATTTCTAATAATTGATTTCTTTTATCTTTGTCATGATGACAGTAAATAGTATTTGACTAGATCTTCTTTAAGACACTTCTATACAGCTTAAAGTGACATTTAAAGGCTTAACTAGGTTAATTAGGCAGGTTAGGGTAATTAGGCAAGTGATTGTATAACGATGGTTTGTTCTGTAGACAATTGAAAACAAATATTGCTTAAGGGGACTAATAATATTTACCTTAAATGGTTTTAAAATAATTAAAAACTACTTTTATTCTTGCTGAAATAAAACAAATAAGACTTTCTCCAGAAGAAACAAAATTGTTGGAAATACTGTGAAACAATTCTTGCTCTGTTAAACATCATTTGGGAAATATTTGAAAAAGAAAAAAGCATTCATTAATTAATCTTGTTCTGTCTGTTCCTTTTTGTTCTCTTTCTTTCTCAGAATCTACATAGGAAAACGACTTGCCTCCTCATCCACCAGCACACTGTGACATGTGACACTTTGCAGCACACTGATTGGCTGAGGATGCTGCCACTGATGCTGTTAGCCAATTATGGCTCATGTTCCTCCTCCTGTGATGGACAGCAGCCTCGTCTAAAATCGTCTGTTATTTGTCTTGTTTTACAACCAAACAAGTTTGTCTTTTTCTCTTTCCCGGTATGTTTAAAGGGGTCAAATTGTTCTAAATACTTTCAGAAAAATGTCTGGTGTTCTTTGATAATGTCACATTTCCGAATGCCATGCATACATACTCAAATCTTTGTTTAGAAATGGAGCGCTGATTGAAACTAAACAACATCTCTGAACTATCACAACAAAAGTAAATATTAAATGTAAAATGTATATATTTGAATTGCATAAAACATTTTCATACACTGTTTATTGTTAAACTCAATGTGTTTACACTGGTTGGTGTTAAACTTAACGGGCTTTATTTTAACAATTTAAGCGCAAATTCTAAAGCGCAAAAGCATTAAGAGCGTATACGAATCCGCTTTTCTAATTTGAACACGGAAAAATACGGTCTGCACACTTACGCATGGCACAGGGTTGTGCTTATTCTCTTAATGAGTTCTGGGTGTGTTTTGAGAATAACGTACATTAAACCAATTAGACACTCATCCCCTATTCCCTTTAAGAGTCAGTTGCGTCATGCTATGGCATTTTTGCTGAACGCTTCACTTGCGAGAAAACAGTTAAACAGACATCTGCAGCGCGAGGATAAAGAACGAGCCTCCTCCATTCAGCCTCTTTACTTTCTCTTTACTCCTTTACTTTCATGGAGTAAGAAAACAGTGGAAACTCACTGTTCTGAAGACATCCATTAGCCTACATATTTAATTTTGTTTGTTAAGCGCAAAGATTTGTTTCAAAACTATTCCTAAATTCAGTTCTTATTTCCAACATACGAATAAACGAACAATAATAATGAAGTGTGGTCGAACAACTGAATTAATATCCAAACACGCATCCTGTTCTTATGCCCCATATGGTGATGCAGACGTCTCCAAAACCCGACAGGAGGACAAATCTAAGCTTGTTTTCATTAAAACAAATATAAATATGCATATGTTAGATAATACTGCTCATAATAATAATATTATACAAATGCAAACTGTTATCAATAAACTGAAAAAAGCCCCCCGAGATGAAGGGTAGTGGTTTTTATGTTTATGTTGAAAATAATCATTTTTATCTAATTTTAATCCTTTAATTTTTTTTTCATATGTAAAGTTATTTGTGTACTGCTGTACACCCTGTGTGTATTAAGCAATTTGTACGGATTTTTGACCGCATAATGAAGGTGCAACTAATGCGCTCTGCACTGGATTTTAGACCACCTTTTAGTTGGTCTATTTCAGATCCTCAAAATAGCAACGCACCAGCAATGCACCTGAACACACCTCCTTTTTAGACTAGCACACCCATGAGTGCACAAACTAGTGCAAATGGAATTGCTATTTAAACAACGTGATGCAAAATGTGAAAATTAGTTGCGCTGGTCTGAAAATAGCAACAAATCGCGCCATACATGCCATGCCTTATTGCGCTGGGTGTATAATAGGGCCCAATGTGTTTACACTGGTTGGTGTTAAAATTAATGTGTTGCTTGTTTTACATTTATTAAACTAATATTTTTCCGGTCTAAAAAGAAAAATATGGCTACGGTTGGTTAAAAATAAAAATAAAAATGACAGTATTTTCAAAATGCCTTTATTCAAATTTAATTTATTCAGTGTTGATTTATTACTTAATAAATACATTAATAATAATAATAATAATAATAATAATAATAAAAAGTGTTCAGTCAAAAAGTGTATATCTAAAAATTATGGGTAAGTCATGCTAAAATGAAACAATAGCTAAAATGTGTGAGACTGAAACATTGGCTTTATTGATTGTTTTTTTAATGTCATACAGTATTGCTGTACATAAATGACACTGTTATCAAATATGCACTTAATAACCTTGCTTAACAGTTTAAAACCAAATGGAACTGCAATTCAAATAGATACAATTTAAATAAATACCTAAATATCTCCAATATAAAACCCAATTGTATGATTTTGCATGACTGACCACATTTAAATATGATTTCCTCAAAAATTCAGATCTAAAGAGTCAGTCAAAAGCATTAACGTGAAATAAATGAGTATTTATTTGGTAACAGTTTACAATAAGGTTCATTAGTTAATGCATTTACTAACATGAACTAATCATGAACAACACATGTACAGCATTTATTAATCATAATTGAACATTAACTAATGCTTTATTAACATCCAAGTCCATGCTTGTTAACATTAGTTAATGCACCATGAGTTAACATGAACTAACAATGAACAACTGTATTTTCATTAACTAACGTTAACTAGCATGAACAAATACAGTAGTAAATGTGTTGTTCACTGTTTGTTCATGTTAGTAAATGCATTAATTAACATTAACTAATGAACCTTATTGTAAAGTGTGACCATTTATTTTAATAAGGGAAAACGTAAAAACACAATAAATGACCCCTATAACCCCTGTGTCTTTTTAACACGAACATGTCCCTCTGTTTTGTTTTGTAGTTCGCTCTTTTCATTTTGTCCACGTGTTTCAGGTCTAATACATAATAATGGGAACACAGAAACAGTAATGCGCTGAAATATTGCTGACAGAATGTATGAGATGAGGTAAAAATGCTGAGGGTGAAGCACAAAATGTATTATTTTACATTGAAATCTAAAGAATTCAGTTTGAGTGGGAGTTTGTGTTTTTTGGGGCACAAATAAATGATATATGTTGTTTCTCAGTATCCCGTTTGGGATTTAGACCCCATTTCATGTTGTAATGTGACTGGAGTTCATCACGTTATCTGGACAGATTAATCTTGTTTGTAACAACTCGACCACAATAAATGTCACTCTTAACGATTTTTGCTTGGTCTGGTATGTTACCTTATCAATATATTCGATGCTTTAAAATAACAGTACAGCTTGTTATAATGAGCATGTGCTTTCGCAGGTGTGGCCAACCCTGTTCCTGGAGAGCCACTTTCCTGCAGATTTCAGTTGCAACCCATATCAAACACACCTGAACCAATTAATTAGGACCTGAACACCACGTGATAATTACCGACAGGTGTGTTTGATATGGGTTGCAACTGAAATCTGCAGGAAGGGGGCTTTCCAGGAAGGGACTAAGCCGAAAAGATAATGAATGTATGAATGAATTGTAATTAATGATTGTATTAGAAATTTGATTGTGCTTTTTGTCTTTATTTAAGCGTGACAGTTCATTGTTTATGTATTTTTGTTTATCAAAAAGATCCAAGACACAAAGATCCAGATTTGAAAAGGAATGAGGGTGAGTAAATGATATCAACATTATTATTTATTTTTCTGGTAATAATAATGATTAGTAATAAATGTAGCATTTATTGACTTGAGCAAATGACTCTCCTTTACATTTTTACCAGTTAACAAAAAAAAAAAAACCTTTTAAAAGTGGCACAAAGAAAAATGTTCATGAAATGTTTAAAAATATGCAGAGTTGCAGACTATAATGCTAGAAAATGTAATTAATAAAAATAAAGAGATCAGTGTGATACTCTAAATGTGCAGCAGAGGTCAGAAGTGCACTGCAGTGCATGCAAAGACACCTGCTTTTAGTATAAGAGGTTTACAAGGATCTACTCTTGCATCTTTCTTTAGGACCCGTAAATGCATCTTGTTTTAAGCCGAATTCTTAGTTAACTGTGCAGTTTGTTGTACATTTTCCAACAAATACATCCGAGTACATTAATTTAGCTATTACAAATGAATAAACTTCTACAAAAATTAATAATAATAAACTATTACAAATGAATAAATTTCCCAGTACTAGGTTGCAGCTGGAAGGGCATCCTCTGTGTAAAACATTTGCTGGATAAAATGGTGGTTCATTCCGCTGTGGCGACCCCTGATGAATAAAGGGAATAAGCCGAAGGAAAATTAATGGTTGAATAAACATATTAATAAACACAATCTCCATCTGAACTGACTTTAGGTATTTTTACAAACTTAATGTAGGCTACTTCAGAGGTAGCCTGAATGGGTTTTCTCTTCAATTACATTTAATGATTTCAATATTAAATGATTCAAAAATTAAATTATATTGTAAATACGAAACTTAAACTACCAGTGGGTGGCAGAAAGTAAACGTCGTTTTTTATTATTATTTTTTTATTAAAGAGGTCGATCAAATACAATTACATACATAGAGACAAATAATACAAATAAATAAACAAATGCACAGAAATACACACAAAGACAAATGAACATAAAAATAAAACTAATGAAATAAAGTTACACCTTAAAAAGACACAAAAGAAGAATATGGATACCGTTTTCGTTGCTTTTGGATGAAGAGAATGCTGGATAGTTTCCAAATATTGGTCTAGGTCGATTTTGAACAGAAAGTAAACGTCGTTTTTTTTTTTTTTTTTTTTTTTTTTTTTTTTAGATTTTTTTTTTTTTTTATTAAAGAGGTCAATCAAATACAATTACATACAGAGAGACAAATAATACAAATAAAAACAAATGCACAGAAATACACACAAAGACAAATAAACGCCAGGGTAACAAAAATAAAATTGATGAAATAAAGTTACATCTTAAAGAGACACAAAAGAAGAATATAAGGATACCGTTTTCGTTGCTTTTGGATGAAGAGAATGCTGGATAGTTTCCAAATATTGGTCTAGGTCGATTTTGAACAGATCAAAAAAAGGTTTAGAGCCACTAAACTTCTGTTTGTGAATATGAAACTTGGCTAATAGAATACACAAATTAACTACATAAACTTTTTCCATGTTTTCATTCGAGTCATCAAACAATCCAAAGAATATAACTTTAAAAGAAAAGGAAAAGTCACTCATAATATAAGATTGAATAAAGATCAACAAATCTGACCAGAATCTCTCTGTGAAGGAACACTGCCAGAACAAATGAATAGAGTCTTCCTCTGAAGAGTGACAGAATGAGCAGTTTAAATCAATGTCAGGCTTATATTTCTGAAGACAGACCTTAGTAGGATAACATTTGTGAATTAATTTAAATGTTACTTCTTTTACTTTATTTGTAATCAGATACTTGTGAGGCAAAGTCCATACTTTCTCCCATGGAATATTTTCAATAGTGTTGTTCCAATAAGGTATTACATAAGGGATTGTTATGATCTCTCTCTGAAAGAGGCCTCTAATTTTACAGTTATTTTTTTGTTGGTCTGCTGAAAAACACACACTTCCAACCATTGTGTCGATTAAATTCAGGGAGTGAGTGTGTGGCCATGGTAGTGTAACATCTTGCATTAGAATAAACACGCCAGAAGGGATAGAGTTTACAACAATGGCATATTCACTAGGAGTAGCAGGAATGTTAAACTTCTGTAAGAAATCTGGATAGTTGTAAAGTCTGCCTTCTGAGTTAAAGAGCTGGCCAACTAAAAGAAAGTTGTTTTTAAACCAATTTTCAAAATAGAGTGATTTATTTTTGTAAAGAATGTCTTTATTATTCCATAAATAATATCTGTGTGGAGAAAAGTTATGCTTGTATATTAGAGACCAGGCCAAGAGCATCTGCTTATGAAAATTGGAGAGTTTGATCGGTATCTTCAAAACATTATAATTACAAAGTAAAAGAAAATTTAAACCACCAACTTTGGAGAAAATATAATTAGGGATAATATTCCAGAGTGAGTGGGGATTTTTAAGAAAGTTTTTGAGCCAATTAATTTTAAAGGTGTTGTTTAACGTAGTAAAATCTAGATAATTCAGTCCTCCTTGTTTTATGGGGTTCATTATTACTGATTTCTTAATTAGGTGAATTTTGTTTTTCCAGACAAATTTATTTAACATGCTATCAATCCTTTTTAATGTTTCTTTATTTACCTCCAAGGAAAGCGCTGCATAGGTCAGTCGAGACAACCCTTCAGCTTTAGAGAGTAAAATTCTTCCTCTTATTGATAAGTCTCTCTGCAGCCACGAATTAAGTTTCTTTTGAGTTTTCAATATTAAAGGATCAAAATTGAGTTTGCATCTTGTTTTTTGGTCCTTATTTATTACAATTCCTAAGTATGTTATTTGATCTTTCACAGGGATGTTGCATATAATGGGAACATTACAGTTTTTAATTGCCATCAATTCACATTTTTTGATATTTAAACAAAGACCTGAAGCTTTGGAGAAGGATTCAATCAGTTTTAAAGCAAAAGGGATTTGTGAAGCATCATTCAGGAATAAAGTAGTGTCGTCAGCCAGCTGGCTAATAATAATTTGTCTATCATCAATTGTGATACCTTGTAAATTACTACTAGAAATGTGGAGAGCTAAAAGTTGTGAGGCTAGTAAAAATAAATATGGAGATATAGGACATCCTTGTCTCACTCCTCGTGACAAGCTGAATCTTGGTGATGTTCCAAATTTTAATTTAATACAGCTATTATTGTTTTTATATAATGTGCGAATGGCTCTACAAAAATAATCACCAAAACCAAACTTATCAAGAGCTTTAAATATGAATTTGTGTTCGAGCGAATCAAAGGCTTTGTAGAAGTCTAGAAAAAGTAGGAAACTGTCATTAGGGATAAGATCTTCATAATCTAAAAGGTCTAGAACTAATCTGATGTTATTTGTAATATGACGTTTCTCCATGAAGCCTGATTGCGACTCATCAATAATCGAGTTAAGCACATCTTTAATTCTTCTTGCTAAAATAGAGGCTAAGATTTTGTAGTCATTATTTAAAAGGGTGATAGGCCTCCAGTTTTCTAGACATTCTTTATCTTTATTGGGTTTGGGGATCAAGGTGATGACCCCTTGTGTCATAGTTGGTGGAAGAGCCTCTAAATCAAAACTTTCCTCAAACACTTTTAGTAAAAAAGGAGATAGTTCCTTATCAAACATCTTATATAGTTCAGCGGTGAGACCATCACTGCCTGGACTTTTATTATTTTTTAAACTTTTGATTGCCTGAAGAATTTCTGATAGAGATAAATCACCCTCACATGCTTCTTTATCCTCTAATGAGATTACTTTGTTTTGATTAATAGATTCAAAAAATAAATTGGCTGAATTATCACAGTATTTTGATGTATACAAATTATTATAAAATTGGGAGCAAAAATGAGCTATCTCCCCAGGATTTTCAAGTAACTTATCGTTTGCTCTAAGTCGAACAATAGAAGCATTTAAGGCATTGGATCTCTCCATCCTGAAGAAATAAGCTGAGTTTTGTTCTCCTTCTTCCAGCCATGTTTTTCTGGATCTGACATAGGCTCCCTTAGCTTTAGTTTTATATAGCTCATCTAATTTATTCTGCAATTTTAAATATTCTGCATTTTGAGCATCTGTCAGTGATTTATTAAAAGAAAAATCTGAAAGTTGTGAAAGAAGTTTGTCTTCATTTAATCTATTTTGCTTAGCTATGTCACCACCAAATTTTCTAAAAAATTTACCTAGTTCATATTTTAGGAGTTCCCAATTACGTCCATAAGCTTTTTGTGATTTGGCTTTTTCCCAGTAGATGTGAATAATCTCTTCAACCTGTTGCTTGGCCTTTTCATACTTAAGAAGAGAATTGTTTAATTTCCAAATTAGAGATTTATTATTATTAATTGTAGTACTTTGTGACAAATTAATAAAGATGTAAATGGCATTATGGTCAGACAGTGGACTATTGCTAATAGAAGTAGATATATTTTTGTCTTTTAATGTTTTAGAAATCAACCAATAGTCAATTCTGGATTGTCTCGAGTGATCTTTGTTGCTCCAAGTGTACTGTATTATATCTGGATACATCTCTCTCCATATGTCGACTAAATCAAATTTATCTATAAGCGCTAGAAGATAGGAGCTTGGAGAAGCTGCTTTCCTTGGAGGGTATCTGTCTAGCATATTATTCATTACAATGTTAAAATCCCCACCTAATATTATAAAGGCTGTTGGATATTTTTTTATTGCTACGGAAAGTTTTTGATCTAACATGTTAAAAAAAGCGCAGTTGTCCGCAACAGAGTTGTATCCATATATGTTCACAATAATTACTATACATTGATTGACAACAATTATTATTAGCAAGAAGTGGCCTGAGGGATCAATATCAGTTTCCAGAACATTGCCATTGAAATTATACTTCATAATCGCTACTCCTGCAGAATGTTCTGACCCGTGTGACAGCCATAAATCATTGCCCCATTGTGTCCTCCAAAATTTTGCATCTTTTGAGGTAGAGTGACTTTCCTGAAAAAAACAAAAATCTACTTTGTGTCTCTTAGAAAACAAAAATAAAGCTTTCCTTTTGATATTATTTTTTAAACCCCTGGCATTTAAAGAAAATAACGACAATGACATACAAATATAACAAGTAAACACTACCTAAAGAACTAGGTATAAGCTAAGATATGAATTAGAACAGAAGAAACTTTTTTAGAGTAACAATAAAAAAAGCGATAGTTCGCTTGACTCTGCAACATGAGAAATATAAGTATAAGGGCTTTTCAATTAAAGTCTTTTTCATATGCTTTACTTTTTCTTTTATATGTTCCTCCGTACAACCGGAAAAAAATAGTAATAAAAACAATAATTAAGTTTCGTTTATAGTAAATGAAGACTTCAAAAAATAAATGTTAAGTATTTAAGAATAATGTCTATAAACGAAAGTCTCAATAATTAAAAAATAAATGAAAAAAGGGAGAGAGGGGGAAAAAACTTAAAGATCCCTCACTTGCGAGAGTGGTGACGACAACAAGTCCTTTAAATCTAAACTCAGTTCAAAAACACAGTTTATCCTTCCGTCTGAACAGGGATATATGAGTTAAGGAAAAAGAAATAAAAAAAAGCTTGCGCTCACCCGAAAAAAAAAATATATATATATATATATAAAAACAGTGCCGTGGTGAAATGTTGATGAGGACAGCATCATTTATCCTGGCTGATCTTTTGCTGAAATCCTTTTGCCATCCACATATGCAAACGGTCCTCTGAAGCCTGCTCTCTTCCCCTCCTTTCTCGCTCGTTCGACAAGTGGCCAAAGTTTATTTCTGGCGTCTTTGGTGCTTTGAGTTAGGTCTTCAAAAATCCGGATTTTCTTCTCTTTGAGGATGTCAGCGGTTCTGGCATCCCTCCAGATCTGATCTCGGACGTTGCGTGAGAGAAACTGCGCGATGATTCGGCGGCTGGGGCGAGCTCCGTCAGCGCGAGGACCCAGTCTGTGGGCCACATCGAGCGTGTAGATCAGCTGTTCTGCTATTACAGGAGAAACTTTACTGAACAAGTCAATCAAAACTTTGCGGACATCTTCGCCGCGCTGCTCCTGAATACCGGACACTCGTAGATTCCACCTCCGCTTGTAAGTATCGAGTTCCTCGCATTTATCCCGCAGCACACAGTTCTCCTTCTCCAGCGATTCCACTCTCTTCTGTAGCGTTGTCACATTGCCCGTTATTTCTTCTACTTGGTTATTCATAAATTCCAGCGCCTCGGTTACACTGTTTAGTGAATTGGTGTTATCTTTCACTGTTGTCTCGAGGGATTGCATACGAGTCAGCGACTCTAACTGCATTTTTTCAACTCGTTCCAAAACTTCCAGCAGGTGCGAGTTGGACACCGTTTGACTCTCCGACGCCCCTTTGTCAGTTGTTTTTGATTTTTTAGTCGGTGGATTAGGAGTTTCAGGTAAGGGAATTTTAATCGATGCATCATCCATCTTGAGCGCGGCATCCAGAGATCTCCTCGCATAAGAATGAGTGGCACTTCGAGCAGCTCTGCGTTCTTCCATTGCACTCGTTTGAAAAATGTGAAAAATGAATAATAATAATAAAAAGAAACTCCGGTCAGTAACAAGACGCTTTTTGGCCCTTTTACTTATCTAGCTATTATTAAATGGTTTAGCATGTGCAGAGCTTCAGCACATGGTTGTTAACCAGTCGCCATCTTGGAACCGACATCCGAAAGTAAACGTCGTTGTCACTGAATCATTTGTTATTCGATTCGTTCGAAACAGCAGGCGATCACTGAATCGCCGACTCATCTGATTCGTTCAAAAAGCAAATTCACTGATTCAATTGGGAAAGAGAAACAAACACGGCTGGTTCGCTAACAAGGACCGAAGCGTCACTGGCTTTGTTGGACTGCTTTTGACGGCAAAATGAAGCACAATGAACGATGTAATGTCTAAAAAGTGAGTAGGCCTATTATTATTTTTTGACTACTGAGGTATTTTTGTAGTAATAAGTCACGTTATTTTCGGTCTTGTCGATATTCGCGATATACGTTTCTCTTGACGCATGCTAACGTTATAGAGTAACGTTATCGTAAACAAAAAGTCATGTTTATATCTTTGTAACGCTAGATTAATATATTTTTTGGCGTTGTTTATTTTGGTATTCCAACCTTTTAATTTCAGACTTTTAATAATAAAATTGTATTAGCCAAGATGACTTGCATAGTAACAAAAGACGGATGAATTATATTAGCCAGGCTACATAGAAACACAAGACGGATGAATTGTATTAGCCAGGCTAACTTACATAGACACAAAATACGAGAGGGGTCTGGATGCAGACCTGGTGCAGTGCAATCTCAGCTGCATCCAATGCTTTTTAATGGGCTCACCTAACCCTACCCGTCACATTGATGTCACTCGCTCCATTGAGTGCATTGTGCATTGTGTCTGAGATTGCATCGTTGAGTGATGCAATTTTAGCTTGCATCATAAGGCTGCATACAGATACTATTGAAAATACGGATGAATTGTATAAGCCAGACTACAAAGAAACATAAGCAGCTAGTTATATTCAAACATGCATCCTGTTCTTATGCCCCATATGGTGATGCAGACGTCTCCAAAACCCGACAGGAGGACAAATCTAAGCTTGTTTTGATTAAAACAAATATAAATATGCATATGCTAGATAATACTGCTCATAATAATAATATAATACAAATGCAAACTGTTATCAATAAACTAAAAAAAGCCCCCCAAGATGAAGGGTAGTGGTTTTTATATTTATGTTGAAAATAATCATTTTTATCTAATTTTAATCCTTTAATTTTTTTTCATATGTAAAGTTATTTGTGTACTGCTGTACACCCTGTATTTTTGACCGCATAATGAAGGTGCAACTAATGCGCTCTGCACTGGATTTTAGATCAGCTTTTAGTTGGTCTATTTCAGATCCTCAAAATAGCAACACACCAGCAATGCACCTGAACACACCTCCTTTTTAGACTAGCACACCCATGAGTGCACAAACTAGTGCAAATGGAATTGCTATTTAAACAACGTGACGCAAAATGTGAAAATTAGTTGCGCTGGTCTGAAAATAGCAACAAATCGCGCCATACATGCCATGCCTTATTGCGCTGGGTGTATAATAGGGCCCAATGTTTTTACACTGGTTGGTGTTAAAATTAATGTGTTGCTTGTTTTACATTTATTAAACTAATATTTTTCCGGTCTAAAAAGAAAAATATGGCTACGGTTGGTTAAAAATAAAAATAAAAATGACAGTATTTTCAAAATGCCTTTATTCAAATTTAATTTATTCAGTGTTGATTTATTACTTAATAAATACATTAATAATAATAATAATAATAATAATAATAATAATAAAAAGTGTTCAGTCAAAAAGTGTATATCTAAAAATTATGGGTAAGTCATGCTAAAATGAAACAATAGCTAAAATGTGTGAGACTGAAACATTGGCTTTATTGATTGTTTTTTTAATGTCATACAGTATTGCTGTACATAAATGACACTGTTATCAAATATGCACTTAATAACCTTGCTTAACAGTTTAAAACCAAATGGAACTGCAATTCAAATAGATACAATTTAAATAAATACCTAAATATCTCCAATATAAAACCCAATTGTATGATTTTGCATGACTGACCACATTTAAATATGATTTCCTCAAAAATTCAGATCTAAAGAGTCAGTCAAAAGCATTAACGTGAAATAAATGAGTATTTATTTGGTAACAGTTTACAATAAGGTTCATTAGTTAATGCATTTACTAACATGAACTAATCATGAACAACACATGTACAGCATTTATTAATCATAATTGAACATTAACTAATGCTTTATTAACATCCAAGTCCATGCTTGTTAACATTAGTTAATGCACCATGAGTTAACATGAACTAACAATGAACAACTGTATTTTCATTAACTAACGTTAACTAGCATGAACAAATACAGTAGTAAATGTGTTGTTCACTGTTTGTTCATGTTAGTAAATGCATTAATTAACATTAACTAATGAACCTTATTGTAAAGTGTGACCATTTATTTTAATAAGGGAAAACGTAAAAACACAATAAATGACCCCTATAACCCCTGTGTCTTTTTAACACGAACATGTCCCTCTGTTTTGTTTTGTAGTTCGCTCTTTTCATTTTGTCCACGTGTTTCAGGTCTAATACATAATAATGGGAACACAGAAACAGTAATGCGCTGAAATATTGCTGACAGAATGTATGAGATGAGGTAAAAATGCTGAGGGTGAAGCACAAAATGTATTATTTTACATTGAAATCTAAAGAATTCAGTTTGAGTGGGAGTTTGTGTTTTTTGGGGCACAAATAAATGATATATGTTGTTTCTCAGTATCCCGTTTGGGATTTAGACCCCATTTCATGTTGTAATGTGACGGTGACTGGAGTTCATCACGTTATCTGGACAGATTAATCTTGTTTGTAACAACTCGACCACAATAAATGTCACTCTTAACGATTTTTGCTTGGTCTGGTATGTTACCTTATCAATATATTCGATGCTTTAAAATAACAGTACAGCTTGTTATAATGAGCATGTGCTTTCGCAGGTGTGGCCAACCCTGTTCCTGGAGAGCCACTTTCCTGCAGATTTCAGTTGCAACCCATATCAAACACACCTGAACCAATTAATTAGGACCTGAACACCACGTGATAATTACCGACAGGTGTGTTTGATATGGGTTGCAACTGAAATCTGCAGGAAGGGGGCTTTCCAGGAACAGGGTTGGCCACCCCTGTGCTATAGTAATCTGTCTTACCTATAGTAGCTGACTTACATTTTTGGTTAAATGAATACCTACTGTTGTGTTTATTTTGCCTTTTTTGATGTGGTCATATTTTTACTTTACATGGGTTCGTTTTAGTTTAAGTTGATGTATTTGTTTTGATTAAAGATTGGTAGTATTTTTTTAATCTGAAACTTTTACTATTCATAAAACAGTGTAGCAAAACAAAATATTCTTATGCAGTTACACTTCTCAAAAAAGACAAGATTTACACTGATTAAAATCTGAGATTAAAAAAATTGGTGATGGCTCTCATATGGAGAACAGTCACGTGCGTTGCTCAGGTGAGCTTTTCACAGACTTCAACAGAATGTAAAAATCTTTTTTTATTTTTTATATTTTATTTAAAGCTTTTCACATTTTAAAAAACAAACCCCAAATCCCTCCCATGACAGCAAATAATAATAAAGAAACATATTTGAAATGTAGATACATATGCACATGTATATCCACAACTGTACAGATACCTAATCATATTCCTCTATGAAAAATCTATACCTGCACATATCCACAAGTTCAGTCAAATATCTGCATATGTACATGACATATAGAGCATATATACATATGAGTACAAATCAATACAGATAACAAGAGAAAGGAAAAGAAAAAATGATAAAATAAGGAAAAGAGATAAATAAAAATAAAAATAATAAATAAATAAATAAATAAATAAAATTGGATAATTGAAAACCTATACATACCTAATTATTGAGAATTAGTATTTTGTTCACATTGCTATGATTCAGAATCTTCCATACCCAATCAGTTTTCATTGATCAGTCGGTAGACATTCAAAAAAGGGCTTCCAAATTTTTGAAAATTTCTTTGGTTTATCTGCAATCTCATATCTAATCTTTTCAGAATGTAAAAATCTTGATGGTTCTGTGGGATTCGTCTGTCAAATCTAAACTTTATTTTTCAGTTGGATTCAAGTCAGGTGAAGTCTACAGCTTGATTTTCTTTTTCTGAAAGCATTTGAGAGTGTCTTTGGCTGTGTCTTTTTTGAATCATTGTATTGCAAAAATGTCCTGCCGGTTCTACGCCACCCAACCAGCTCTGAGCTGGCTTTGAACCAGCGTCCTTCTGCATAAGAGTCAATTGCTCTACCAAGGAGGATAAAGACCATGGCCTCTAGTGGTGGTTGCTAGAGCACCTTTAGAGGTCAGAGGAGTGAGGTTTACCTGCACAGCACTTACTAGCTGGCCTCCGTTACACTCACCTCCCTAAACCTCACTCCCATCCGGGTTACGGCACCAATGTAACCCCGCCAGCTTGTTCCGAGCATGTATCGAACCTGCGACTTTCCACATAGGAGTTAGTTGCTTTACCAAGGAGGCTAAAGACCATTGCCTTTAGCGTTTGTTACTACTACCTGCACAGCACTTACTAGCTGGCCTCGGTTACTCTTAATTCATCTTCATCCTCCTGCTAATGTAGATGTTGGACTGAAGCAGCTGATATTCATTTACACTGAAGAAGTGCAAAGGGTTGCTGAAGAACTACTGAGAGATTTCAGCTGCTGTCTGGGCTTTCACTGCCAGACTGCACCTCTCTTTCTTCGTGTGTTTAATTCTTTTTTCCTGCGCTATTTCATTTTATTATGCATAACTTCATTTGTAAACTAATTAGAGTTGTTTTCTTTGCATATATGTATTTCCTTGGTTCTCAACACCCAGTGAAAATTTCAAGTCAACGGCACCCCCCCAAAAAAATGATGAGGTGTTCAGTATTATTTCCAACACTGTATATCTACACAAAAGTATAAACTAATTTGTAGCCAAAAGTAAATGTATATAATTAAATTATAATAAAAAAAAATCAATACATACACATACAGTATATATTAATTGTAAAGTAATTTATTTTTAAATATATTTTGTGTTACGAAACAATAGAAATTAAAAAATCATGAAATTAATTACAATTCAGGAATTGTCATTAGGTGACGCAGTGGTGTAGTAGGGAGTGCTGTTGCCTCACAGCAAGAAGGTTGCTGGTTCGAGCCTCGGCCGGGTCAGTTGGCGTTTCTGTGTGGAGTTTGCATATTCTCCCCTTGTTCGTGTGGGTTTTCTCCGGGTGCTCTGGTTTCCCCCACAGTCCAAAGACATGCGGTACAGGTGAATTGGGTAGGCTAAATTGTGAATGAGTGTGTTTCCCAGTGATGGGTTGCAGCTGGAAGGGCATCCACTGTGTAAAACATATGCTGGATAAGTTAGTGGTTTATTTCACTTTGGCGACCCCTGATTAATAAAGGGACTAAGCCGAAAAGATAATGAATGTATGAATGAATTGTAATTAATGATTGTATTAGAAATTTGATTGTGCTTTTTGTCTTTATTTAAGCGTGACAGTTCATTGTTTATGTATTTTTGTTTATCAAAAAGATCCAAGACACAAAGATCCAGATTTGAAAAGGAATGAGGGTGAGTAAATGATATCAACATTATTATTTATTTTTCTGGTAATAATAATGATTAGTAATAAATGTAGCATTTATTGACTTGAGCAAATGACTCTCCTTTACATTTTTACCAGTTAACAAAAAAAAAAAACCTTTTAAAAGTGGCACAAAGAAAAATGTTCATGAAATGTTTAAAAATATGCAGAGTTGCAGACTATAATGCTAGAAAATGTAATTAATAAAAATAAAGAGATCAGTGTGATACTCTAAATGTGCAGCAGAGGTCAGAAGTGCACTGCAGTGCATGCAAAGACACCTGCTTTTAGTTTGAGAGTTTCACAAGGATCTACTCTTGCATCTTTCTTTAGGACTCGTAAATGCATCTTGTTTTAAGCCGAATTCTTAGTTAACTGTGCAGTTTGTTGTACATTTTCCAACAAATACATTCGAGTACATTAATTAAGCTATTACAAATGAATAAACATTTCCCAGTACTAGGTTGCAGCTGGAAGGGCATCCTCTGTGTAAAACATTTGCTGGATAAAATGGTGGTTCATTCCGCTGTGGCGACCCCTGATGAATAAAGGGAATAAGCCGAAGGAAAATTAATGGTTGAATTAACATATTAATAAACACAATCTCCATCTGAACTGACTTTAGGTATTTTTACAAACTTAATGTAGGCTACTTCAGAGGTAGCCTGAATGGGTTTTCTCTTCAATTACATTTAATGATTTCAATATTAAATGATTCAAAACTGAAACTATATTGTAAATACGAAACTTAAACTGCCAGTGGGTGGCAGAAAGTAAAAAGTCGTTTTTTTTTTTTATAATTTTTTTTTCTTTTTTTTATTAAAGAGGTCGATCAAATACAATTACATACATAGAGACAAATAATACAAATAAATAAACAAATGCACAGAAATACACACAAAGACAAATAAACATAAAAATAAAACTAATGAAATAAAGTTACACCTTAAAAAGACACAAAAGAAGAATATGGATACCGTTTTCGTTGCTTTTGGATGAAGAGAATGCTGGATAGTTTCCAAATATTGGTCTAGGTCGATTTTGAACAGAAAGTAAACGTCGTTGTCACTGAATCATTTGTTATTCGATTCGTTCGAAACAGCAGGGGATCACTGAATCGCCGACTCATCTGATTCGTTCAAAAAACAGATTCATTGATTCAATTAGGAAAGAGAAACAAACACGGCTGGTTCGCTAACAAGGACCGAAGCTCACTGGCTTTGTTGGACTGCTTTTGACGGCAAAATGAAGCGCAATGAACGATGTAATGTCTAAAAAGTGAGTAGGCCTATTATTATTTTTTGACTACTGAGGTATTTTTGTAGTAATAAGTCACGTTATTTTCGGTCTTGTCGATATTCGCGATATACGTTTCTCTTGACGCATGCTAACGTTATAGAGTAACGTTATCGTAAATAAAAAGTCATGTTTATATTTTTGTAACGCTAGATTAATATATTTTGTTGGCGTTGTTTATTTTGGTATTCCAACCTTTTAATTTCAGACTTTTAATAATAAAATTGTATTAGCCAAGATGACTTGCATGGTAACAAAAGACGGATGAATTGTATTAGCCAGGCTACATAGAAACACAAGACGGATGAATTGTATTAGCCAGGCTAACTTACATAGACACAAAATACGAGAGGGGTCTGGATGCAGACCTGGTGCAGTGCAATCTCAGCTGCATCCAATGCTTTTTAATGGGCTCACCTAACCCTACCCGTCACATTGATGTCACTCGCTCCATTGAGTGCATTGTGTCTGAGATTGCATCATTGAGTGATGCAATTTTAGCTTGCATCATATGGCTGCATACAGATACCATTGAAAATACGGATGAATTGTATAAGCCAGACTACAAAGAAACATAAGCAGCTACATGTTAGCCTGTTTAACATTATCAACATAAATACACAAAATCATGTATAATTCTTAGATTTACATTCGGTGTACTTTACAACCCTGCTGAAAATAACAGCATGTGCTGGTAAGGTATGTTTTGATGCTGGTATGCTGGTCTTGCTTGTTTCAATGCTGGTTTTGCTGGTCTCAATGCTGGTCCTGCTGGTCTCAATGCTGGTTTTGCTGGTCTCAATGCTGGTCCTGCTGGTCTTAATGCTGGTTTTGCTGGTCTCAATGTTGGTCTTGCTGGTCAGGAGTAGCACTGAGACCAGCATACCAGCATCAAAACCTACCTTACCAGCATATGCTGTTTTTTCAGCAGGGAAAAATGACCCATGGAATTGTTGAAGTAAAAGGGAAGTATTTGGCATATTGATTAATTGTTAACTTATTCATTGTTGTTGTTGTTAGTGTAGCAAAACCACAGTTAATTTGTAGTTATCATGGCTTAAATACATAGTTAAAAAAAAGGTAAACTATTGTTTAAAATGCATAATCGATCGTTTGTTTGTTGACATAACAAGAAACCATTTTTTTCAGTTGACTTATTTTATATAGCTTAAAACTACATTATAATCTTTGACCATAGTACCCAGTGTTGAGAAAGTTCCTTTAAAAGGGTAATTAATCATAGTTTCTAGTTGCTTCTCACAAATAGTAACTGAGTTGCATATTTATAAAAGTAACTACTTACGAGGGAAAGTAACTATTGCGTTCATTTAAAGAAAAAAAAGAATGTCAAGCAACTTTAAAATAAATATAAAAAACATTGTACTCTAATCTACACTATTTGGGAGATTTATGTGAGAGACAACCATCAAATTCAACATATCATTATAAACATTATCATTACTATAGGTGCACAATAAAACACAATAAGTGGTTTAGAACTTACAGATGTTAGATATTATTTAGTTTAATTCTGTAATGAGTAATGAGTGTTTGCGGTGGAGAAATCAAGTTTTATTTGCTTCAACGTTTTATTTGCTCACGTTGTTACCTGCGTAGCCACTAATTTTGTGGTGGCATGTGAGGACATGAGGTGCTTCATTAAATCAGAATTACTTTAACAGATGTTTACAACTGGAAAGGGGGCGGTAAATAATGGAATAATCGTTTATCTCGATTAATGGTTTTTCATAATCGTTAGAAGCCGAAATCGAAAATCGTATTTTCGATTAATTGTACAGCCCTAGTAACCGGTTATGATGTATTACTGAACCGGTACCGAATTGTCCTTGTCTGCATGGCAGTGCATCTAAGGGTGCTTTCACACCTGCCTTATTTAGTTCGATTGAATCGCACTAGAGTTCGTTTTCCCTTTTGGTTAGGTTCATTTGGGCAGGTGAGAATGCACAAATCGTACTCGAGTGCGCACCAAAAGTGGACCAAATAAGCGTACCGACACCTGCTTAAAGAGGTGGTCTTGGTACGCTTTCAAACGAACCCTGGAGCGGTTCGTTTGTGGTGAGAATATGATTCGTACTAAAACAGGTCCAACAGCAAAAAGTACTGCGCCTTTTGGACTAATCCAGCTGCTGTAGGCCGATGCGCTGTGCATTATGAGATATGGAGGAAAAATATTTGTTGACAGCGCTTTACCAACAGAGAGAGCGAGAGAGAGAGGGGAAAACATTACCTGATGGATCGTTGATAATATTTCCGTAAGATGACCATGTCGCAGTTTAGCTAAATTAATTCACGCCTCCTCCTGAAATAACAAGCGAGGCATTAAAACGTTGTTTTCCAGCCACGCTCCATTGTCGAAATGTATAGTTTGTCTAAAGCAGGAATACAATCAGTCAGCGCAGTCGTCCCTCCAGAGTAAAAAGTGACATTTTGTGTCTGCAGGTTTTGTTTACTTGTGGGAGTTCGTTGGCATTTTCCCGCATGTGAATTCTGACCAATCAATAAGCAGTTTAGGAAATATGTTCAACAACATCTGGCCAATGAGAGATGTGGATTTTGTCAGATGACTGCATTTTGGTTCGTTTCAACTGGTTAGGACCAAAGCCAGCAGAGTGGTGCGAAAACGACCCAAAGACGGCAGAAAATGCAACAATGTATCATTTATTACCCTTGGTCCAGACCAAATGAAGCGAACTACAGATGTGAAAGCACCCTAAGTAATGAATTTTGACACCCTTAGGTACTAACCACAATGAAACTACTTGTTAACCAACCACATTACTGAATAATGTTTTATTTTAGACAATATTTACATAATTTTTCTATTTTCAAGAAGTCCGAGTTTTTTGACATAGAATTAGTGTTATTTGCCAGACCTTTTCAGACTTTCCTATCCCTGACTAGCCAGACTTTTTCAACATAATGTCTCTCATCCTCTCTCTTTCGCTCTCTCTCTTATTTTATTTCTGTGCCTTGAACTTCTTACTTGTGATTGAAGGGTGGTGGAATTCAATTCCGTGCAGTAAAAATTAAGACAAAGAGGCCAGAGTTTGGCTTTTCATTTTTCCGGAGGCACAGATTTAGATAAAGAGGGAGGAAAAACAACAGTGACGTATTGATCAAAGGCTGTCGGCCTCTTGTTCAGGAAATTGATCGTCAGGAATAAAAAGCTCTGGGAAGATGACGGATGAAGGGGCAGAAGCTCTTGGCATGGCCAGCGTCTCATTGCCTTCAAATCCAATCACTTCGCAAAGACTTGAGCAACTGCGGAACCTGTTGCTTTGGTTCTGACAGAAGAACTACTGCTTGTTGGATGAATCTAATGAGAATATACTTAAGTGGTAGTGGTGGAAGGGAGCACATCTCACGGTTCGGATCAGATTTTTTTTTTTGGATTAGCAAAAATGGGACAAGACCAGCTGATAAATAAAAATAAAATATGCGATACTGTGAAAAATTATCTTTGTTACTGTTGCTGATAATGCCAAGTGTATAAGTCTAATATTATAATCTTGTACAACAACAAACACTCATATAAAATCAATTAATGATTTAATAACTCATTTATAGGCAGCTCAGGTGTTAGCAGTGTCGCCTCACAGCAAGAAGGTCGCTGGTTTGAGTCCAAGCTGGGTCAGTTGGCATTTATGTGTGGAGTTTGCATGTTCTCTCCATGTTAGTGAGGGTCTCCTCCGGGTGCTCCTGTTTCTCACTACAGTCCAAAGACATGCGTTATAGGTGAATTGGGTAAGCACAATTGGCCACAGTATGTGTGTGAATGCGAGTGTGTGGGTGTTTCCCAGTACTGGGTTGCAGCTGGAAGGGCATCCGCTGCGTAAAACATATGCTGAAATAGTTGGCGGTTCAGTCTGCTGTGGCGACCCCTGATAAATCAGAAACTACGCTGAAAAAAAATGAATAACTCACTCAACATTTCATTACAGTGTCATTTTTGAAGAATTATTCGGAGACACATTTTTGTATGGATGGTTGTCGCCACCTACTGGTTATACAATGTAATAGCTGCAATAGAGCTCCACGATTCTGGCTAAAATAAGATTCACATTTTTTTTTTTTTTGGCTTAAAATAAAGATCACAATTTTCTCTGTAGATGTAATATAAAGATTAATTTGAGTATATGCTATTATTCTTGTTATTTCTCAAACATATGGTAAAAAACACCAATAATAATTAGAGGTGTGAACCTATACCTATATATATATATATATATATATATATATATATATATATATATATCAGGGCTCGAAATTGCGACCATTTTGGTCGCATATGCGCCCGAAAATTAATCTATGCGACCTCATAATATATATGGGAGCATTAGTGCGACTGCAGATAAAGGTTGTAGTGCGACCTGTTTTGATTTTTTTTATAAAAACGTGCTAAATCGCTCTTCCCTACCGCTATATTGGTTCATATTAGCTGTCAATCACTCAAGGTATTCCGCTGTCAGATGACAGGGAAGGAGCTTTTATGACCACGGGAAATGCAAACGGCTGAAGAGTAAAAACTTAAAGCACACAGGTTTGCAAACCCCACCTGAAGTTGAGGCGCAGATGAAAGCGATCATGACACGTCACGTGGTGAATAATGATCCGCCAGCTGAGATCAATCGAGTACGCGCTTCTTGGAGAAGGCGCCCGAATCTCCATGCGTTGCGTTCACTGCGTGTTCAGCGCAAATGTCCGCTAAAAGTCAAATCTAAAACTGTACATATCATCGCCAAAGAAGCTCGCCTTTACTAAGTTTACACTGAAACTGCGGCTCATAACAAAGACCCGTATTGCGCCGATGGTTAGCGCAAGAAACCTGCTCTGCCTGCTCATAAATTGGGTCGGCTGACTCGCCTGCTTTCCACTAACACAAAAACATGAAGATCAGCTCAGACTGAACCTTTAAATTGACACAAACTGAAACCAAAACTTTTAAAGAGTGATAGAAGTGAGACTTTACTTTCTTTTGTCTATTCTTTTTTGTGGTGTATATAATTTTTCATTTATTTACTGATGACTGCTTTGCAGCTTTCAGCATTGAATTTAATTATTTATTATAATATTTTGTTTGTTTTTAGCATAAATATTATTTATTAAATTGACATGCATATAAAAACAGCAGCACCAAATAAATATTTCTTACTGCAATGCTTCATTTTTGTTTGATGCAAACTATACAATTATTTTTCATAAAGTAACAGACTTTTTATAGCAGATAACCTACATTCATGCACATTCAAGGCAGTATAATAATGAGAAATGGAATTCATTGTTACTATTATTGTCATTTTTTATCATCATTAATATTCTATGGCCTAATTATTAGACATTCATTTTGGAATTATTGCTCACAAATATCAATGTTTTCGCAGCATTAGTTAGATAGTTGTTTCTGGTTTTTGTCAGTCCTATTAATGTTGTTTTAAAATACAATAAATCCTTTAAAAAACAATTTGCAGATGTGCTCATTTATTTTTGGTGGGTGCTCCTAAATTTTTTCTGGTGCTCCTAAAATTTTTTTGGTGCTCCTAAATATTTGAAGTTGGGAGCACCGGTGCTACCAAGTAAAAAAGTTAATTTCGAGCCCTGTATATATCACGTCATCGATTCGGTTCAATTCGATATCTCGGTGCCTCACGGTGCATTGACAATGCTTTCTATACACAGTGCTATATTTTGGGAAGAGGCTATAACAAGCTGTCACAGACACACAGCACCACACTGTCTCAATCACACTCATACACAAACATAGACATACACTTAAGCCCTCGCAATATGCATTTAGGCGAGAGAGCTCGCGCTGAGCGGAGCAAAAAAAGAAAAAAAGAAGCACTTTTCTGACGGTCCCTTACTGAGAGCTCCACTCAGCAGGCTTAAAGGGAGCAGTGGTCGTAATGTCGAGCGGAAAAAAAAAAAGCAAAAGACAGCTGTGAAACATAACCAGCTTTGTCTTTTTGTAGGAAACGCACTTTAGATCATTTTAGGGTAAGAGGTTTTTGAGTTATTGCCACTATAACTGAATGTGTCGGGAATATCAAAACAAAACCAACTTAACCGCGCTAATTTCTGGCGCCCCCCTGGATGTACAGCACCCTTAGCATTTCCCTATACTGCCTATGCCATGGGTCAGCCCTAAGTTTGCTCCTGGAGTGTTATAAATACCCGCGCTCACCTACCTACCGAATTGTCCACGTCTTCATAATGGTGCACCGAAAAAACTATTAATTTTGACACCCCTAATAATAATATTAGGTCTATGTGTAATTCTACCGTTGGTTAAAAAAAAACTAATTTTGTATAGATTTGGAATGGTGGACTTGAACAGACTTTTAATTTGTCCTGGTCATTAATGCACAGTAAAATGATGACATCAGAATACAACTATTCATGATTCTAAAGTTGAATTATTATGTTTAAGACATACACTTGTCATCTGGTGTTGACAACATTATTAGAGCATTTTTTTCTACTGGTGAAATCACATTTGTCATTATCAGAATTTCTCTTGCATTATATTCAATGTTATGTAGGCTAGAGTAGTTATACTGACACTGTTAAACATTTATTTTCATGCACAACGATGTGTTCACTATGAAAGAAAAGCATATTAAATGCTTGTCGCAATCAAAACTCTGAAATGCGATATGATGTGCTTGCTTTTGGTTTCATTTTCCCTGTTAAGTGCGCTTCATTCTTCCCGCGTGGCTCCCAAACAATGGCTCTTTGCCACGAACTGATTGTCATTTACAACTTTGTTACCTGTTACTCACAGCTTATGCAGGTTCTGTTCACTACAGTAGACTTCATTCACAGACGCGCACCCGCCCTCTCTGTGGTAACAGCTCACAGTCAGCTCACGCCACGTGTCATTTCTTGGTGCAAATACACCATTACATGAAGACAGAACAGACATTTTTGAGTGAATTATACCTTATAAATGCAGTATGTGACTCTTTCAACACCATTTGGAGGTGTCCATGTTGCTGAGCAATGTATTGTTTCTCTCCTGAACTTGAAAATATGATTGGCAGAATCGTAGAATTGTTGGATTAGGATGGTCTAGGGCAGGGTTTTTCAAAGTCTAAGACAGTGGGCCTCCCTTTTGACACAACTTATCCATTGGCGCCCCCCTCCTCCCAAACACGCGCGCACACACACACACACACACACACACACACACACACACACACACACACACACACACACACACACACACACACACACACACACATATATATATATATATATATATATATATATATATATATATATATATATATATACACACACACATACACAGTGTATATATATATATATATATATATATATATATATATATATATATATATATATATATATATATATATATATATAAAGAAAACTCACTTTTATCATCATTTGCATGAAAGTGCAATTATTTACAGAGTAATAACAAGTATTTTAATATAACGTTTTTAAAACTAGGATGATGGTTCAATATAAATAGAACAGATCCAAGAACTGTCCATTCCAGTCAAAACAGTCAAAGTTTAGCGGGTCTCATGCTGTCATTAGCCAAAATATCTTGACACATCACACATAAAGGTGGTGGATTATCAGCTGGTCCTGTCCACGTAAATCCTAAACTCAAATACTGATCATCATATCGTCGTCTTTTGGGTTTAAGCCCTGAATTCGATAGCTTTGAATCGGGGGGGTCTCAGAAACCGATCCATTGTGTTAGCAGGCATATACCTGTATTGGCGGTCTTGCCAAACAGAAGCGAATTCACAGCTATGGCCTTCTGGGTAAAAAAGGTTTTCTTATTTTAGACGTATTATTTTTTTTTAGCTTTGTTTAATTAAAACGTTTCAATATTATAAAAAGTACATATAATAATTAAACTTAATAATTATATTTTTATTATATAATATTTTTTCCCTCGCCTCCCCTGACATGCTCTGGTGCCCTCCCCAGGGGAGGCGCGCCTCACACTTTGAAAACCCCTGGTCTAGGGCAGTGATGCTTAACCCCGTTCCTGGAGATCGACCTTCCTGCAAAGTTCAGCTCCAACTTTGATCAGACACACCTGATCCAATTAAGTAGGACCTGAACAGCACTTGATAATTACAGCCAGGTGTGTTTGATATGGGTTGCAACTGAAATCAGGAACAGGGTTGGTCACGCCTGGTCTAGGGGGTGGAATCGAGATCGCAATCTTTTTTTCATTAATCGTGCAGCTCTAAGCTGCAACTTTAATTTTGAACGTCAAGTTGCATTAAACTGTCATTTTTAATCTGTAACTTAAGCATCAGTGTTTACAGTATATCTGGACTATAAACTGTTATCTCGGAACTTCTGTTATGTGATTGTTTGTAATTTGTAACTAACTGAAAAAAGACTGAACCTCTCTCTTGGTCTAATGCAGATTTTAATGCGGCACTTTAAAGGATTAATAAACATGCAAATAACGATCATTTGTAAATTAGGTTGCATGGGTGTTTGAATCGAGATTGTGGTCTTTTCATGATTAACTGTGCAGCTATACACTGAATACATTAATGCAGGGTTATAGGGCTGTGCAATTAATCGAAAATCCGATTTCGATTTCCGCTTTTAACGATTATGAAAAACCATTAATTGAGATAAACGATTATTCCATCACGTACCGCCCCCTTTCAGTTGTACACGTGTGAAAACTCTTTGCCTCTGCAAAGCTCAGTTCCACGTGAAAATGACTAAAAGCGTGTGCTGTAATGTAACTTTTGCAGCACGGGATGCGCATCATTCATAATTTTAAAAGCGTAAAAGAGCACGTGCTGTTGTGTGTGTGCGCGCGCCGTGTCTGGCCTCGGACAGGTAGCGTGAGTTTGTGTTTGTGCGCACACCGTGTTTGGCCTCGGACAGCAGAGCACACACACATCTAACGCGATCTTCTGAGTGCTTTAATGGTCAAATACATGCACATTTGTGTCAGAGCGCAGTGTTTATTGATTATTCATATTAACCCCCATTTGTGTAACAAACTAACAAGTTGAGAATCAAAAGACACGAGAAAGAGAAACCATATCAGAGCGGCACTATTCTTAAAGTGACAGCGTGCGGTATTCCTGCTGCTGTCGACTGTTTTTATTATCAATCAATAATAAAATCAAAAATACAGTGAAGATGCTTAAAGCACAGTTTAAACATAACAGATTTAATAACTCATTTCTAATAACTGATTACTTTTATCTTTGCTATGATGACAGTACATTATATTTTACACATTATCTTTATAGATATTCTTCTAGATACTAGTATTCAGTGACATTCAAAGGCTTAATTAGGGTAAGTAGATAAGTCATTGTATAACAGTAGTTTCTTCTGCACACAATCAAACATATTTATTGCTTAAAGGGGCTAATAATATCAAGCTATTATAGGTTTCAAAATATTCAAACCTGCTTTTATTCTAGCTGAAATAAAACAAAATGCCTTTCTCCAGAAGAAGAAAAATTTATTGGAAATACTGTAAAAAAAAAACCTGTTAAACATCATTTGGGAAATATTTATATATAAAAATAAATTCACAGGAGGATGAATAATTTTGACTTTAACTGATAATCGTTTTGAATAATCGTGATTACAATTATGACCAAAATAATCGTGATTCTGATTTTTCCCATAATCGAGCAGCCCTACAGGGTTAACAGAAAACCCCTTTAATAACCTAAGAAAGCATTTAGGTGCCACCACAACTTGTCATAATTACATTTTACCGGAAAGCCAAATTTCATTCATACATGCCATTTGAATGTTGTGGGAGGTGATCTTTCTGCGACTTGCTATAAGTTTAGGATTTATCTACAAGAGAAAAAAAAAGTTAATAATCTACGGGTCGCGTTCGTGCGACCATATGGTGTGATCTGAACGGGAACCAAAAGCATTCGTTAATCCCAGAATAAAAAATCTCCTGATAATTCACTCTCATTTTTATTGGCATGCAGTTGTGGCATGATGTTAGAGACTTGTAATCAGAAGGTTGCAGGTTCGATTCCCAGTCCCGACAAGAATTGAAGATGGACGGTGTATGCTCACAGTGTGTGCTTGTGTGTGTGTGTGTGTGTGTGTGTGTGTGCACTGGGGATTGAAGTAGAGTTTGGGAAGCAACACTATCTGACAAAAGTCTTGTCACCTATCCAAGTTTTAGGTAGGGTTGGGTATCGTTTGGGGTTTTTTCGATACCGGTGCCTAATCTGTACTTTTAAAACGATACCAGTGCCAAAACGGTGCCTGAATCGATACTTTTTAGCCACAAAATGATGGTGGATGACTTAACAAAAATATTTTGTTTGACAAAATATTTTTAAAAATCATTTTAATAGAACAATATAATTACAGTTTAAAGTAAACATCAATTCAGATTGTATTACATTAATACATTTCCTTTGATCATTTGTTGGTTAGCATGAATTTAAGATTTGCATTATGAAGTTACATTAGCTTACTATTAACCTGTGGGGGGCGGGCAGGGGCCACGCAGTTTTAGGAGCACATTTTAACAAATACAGGACTCGAAATTGCGACCATTTTGGTCGCATATGCGCCCTAAAATTAATCTATGCGACCTCATAATATATATGGGAGCATTAGTGCGACTGCAGATAATGGTTGTAGTGCGACCTGTTTTGTTTTTTTGCAAAAACGTCCTGTATCGCTCTTCCATGCTGCTATATTGGTTCATATTAGCTGTCATTCACTCAAGGTATTCCGCTGTCAGATGACAGGGAAGGAGCCTTTATGACCACGGGAAATGCAAACGGCTGAATAGTGAAAACTTAAAGCACACAGGTTTGCAAACCCCACCTGAAGTTGAGGCACAGATGAGAGCGATCATGATGCGTCACGTGGTGAATAATGATCTGCCAGCTGAGATCAATCGAGTACGCGCTTCTTGGAGAAGGCGCCCGAATCTCCATGCGTTGCGTTCACTGCGTGTTCAGCGCAAATGTCCGCTAAAAGTCAAATATAATACTGTACATATCATCGCCAAAGAAGCTCGCCTTTACTAAGTTTACACTGAAACAGCGGCTCATAACAAAGACCGGTATTGGGCCGGTGGTGCTGCCTGCTCATAAATTGGGTCGGCTGACTCGCCAGCTTTTCCACTAACACAAAAAAATAAAGATCAGCTCAGACTGAACCTTTAAATTGACACAAACTGAAACCAAAACTTTTAAAGAGTGATAGAAGTGAGACTTTACTTACTTTCTTTTGTCTATTCTTTCTTGAGGTGTATATTATTATTTTTTTTATTTACTGATGACTGCTTTGCAGCTTTCATCATTGAATTGAATGATTTATTATAATCTTTTGTTTGTTTTGTAGCAGAAATATTATTTAATAAATTGACATGCATATAAAAACAGCAGTGCAAAATAAATATTTCTTACTGCAATGCTTCATTTTTGTTTGATGCAAACTATACAATTATTTTTCATAAAGTAACAGACTTTTTATAGCAGATAACCTACATTCATGCACATTCAAGGCAGTATCATAATGAGAAATGGAATTCATTGTTACTATTATTGTCATTTTTTATCATCATTAATATTCTATGGCCTAATTAGTAGACATTCATTTTGGAATTATTGCACACAAATATCAAAGTCTTCGCAGCATTAGTTAGATAGTTGTTTCTGGTTTTTGTCAGTCCTATTAATGTTGTTTTAAAATACAATAAATCCCTTAAAAAACAATTTGCAGCGGTGCTCATTCATTTTTGGTGGGTGCTCCTAAATTTTTTCTGGTGCTCCTAAAATTGTTTTGGTGCTCCTAAATATTTGAAGTTGGGAGCACCGGTGCTACCAAGTAAAAAAGTTAATTTCGAGCCCTGAAATAAATCACAAAATACTTACAACTTTATTTAAAGTCATTTGTTTTCATGCATCACTCTGCAGTCTTCATAAACTCAAAATAATCTTCCTTGTTTATTTATTTGACAAGTAACGTTATACTGGTGTATGAGAACATATTTCTAACATTCAAGTACATCAAGGCACATCGCTGCAACTGTAGGCCTGTTAAAGTTTACAGTTGAAGTCAATTTATTTTGCCCTCCCATTCATTTACAATAATGTTTCTGAAAATTTTGACACTCTTTCCTAAAAAAATAATTATTCTGGAGTCATAATAAGTCCTATTTCTTATTTTTAATTTTGTGCATTGATAATGACCAAAACACATTGAATGACAGTAAAAAGTAGCAATTTTACCCAATAAATGCGTTAATAATATCCACTGATTTATATATAGTCATTCAAATTAACTTAAAACGATTAAAAACTGCAACAAACATTTATTTAGGCCCGAACTACAAAACCAAAAGTAAAACAGTTTTAGTATCAGTTTTGGTAAGTTGCACGCTAGTGTTGCAGGAGAGGGCCGTGGTCGCTTTAAGACTTGCTATTTAAGGGAGTTGTAGTCCATAGCGAAGTGTATTGTGGGTAGTGTAGTTCGACACGCATGCTGGATGATGTGAGCTTGATGTGTGCTGTGCTGTGCAGCTGAAGCTAAGGAAGAAAGTTTTACTCTGCTTTGTTTTATGTTCACTCAAGTTATTCCACCCGAGAGCTGTTCATAACTAGATAGAATAGACATAGAGATAGAAAAAGAGATAGATTGATCTCTGCAGCAGCTGCCGGAGAGCTGCGCGCTGCAGACACAGCTGGTGTGAAAGGCAAACGGCTGCGTGCTGCTACTGCTCTCCACACGCGCTGCTCACGCACTGCTTTCGCTTGCGGTCTGAAACAGGCGTCAAAGTCAAACGCCTGCGTGCTGCTTCTACTCAACATACAGTACGCGCTTCACACGCTCTTATAGGCAACAAATTAGGCACTGAAATTCATACGCTGATTTAATACCGGTACGTACCAGTTACCTAGGTACCGGTGCTATAATGGCACCGGGTTTCGGTACCCAACCCTAGTTTTAGGAAGAACAAATTATAAATTAACTTCTAGTTGATTAATTGGATATTTGCCCGAGAGTGTATGTGTGGTCACGTGATGTCCGTTTTCAGCATTTTTGGTGTGGACGGAGAGTTGTTCAGAAACGCTGGGTAAACCGCTAGTGTGGACGCGGATCGTTTTCATTCTAAAACGCCGTTTTAAAACTAAAACGCACTAGTATAAACAGGGCCTCATGCTGTTGATGTTGCCATCCACTCTGCAGATCTCTCGCACACCTCCATACTGAATGCAACCCCAAACCATGATTTTTCCTTCACCAAACTTGACTGATTTCTATGAGAATCTTGGGTCCATGCGGGTTCCAGTAGGTCTTCTGCAGTATCTTCGGCAGTATTTGTGATGATTGGGATGCAGCTCAACAGATGAGTCATCAGAAAAATCCACCTTCTGCCACTTTTACAAATGATCAACTAGAAGTCAAGTTAGTATGTGTTGCTCTTAGAACTGGGATCGACGACAAGACTTATTACTTCTTGTCATCCAAGATGTCAGTTTCTGAACTTTTTTCTTCAGTGTGAGGAGGTGGATGTTTCTCCATATTGTTGACTTCAGTGGTGCTCAGAGGATGACGTTTCAGTACATCTCAATTCAAAATGAGATTCAAAATGTATGTACTTTTTAACATTTAAAAAAAACTAAACTTTTAACATTTTATGTCATGACAATATTTTTTGCTGGGCAGCACGGTGGTGCAGTGGGTAGCACAATCACCTCACAGCAAGAAGGTCACTGGTTCAAACCCAGGCCGGATCTGTTGGCATTTCCGTGTTGAGTCCACTTGTTCTCTCAGTGTTCGCGTGGGTTTCCTCCAGGTGCTCCGGTTTCCCCCAAAAGTCCAAAAACATATGGTATAGGTAAATTGGGTAAGCTAAATTGTCCGTAGTGTATGTGTGTGAATGCATGTGCATTCAGTGATTGTTTCCCAGTGATGGGTTGCAGCTGGAAGGACATCCAAACAAAACATGTGCTGATAAGTTGGCGGTTCATTCCGCTGTGGCAACCCCGGATTAATAAAGCGACTAAGCCGAAAAGAAAACGAATGAATGATTGAATATATTCGCTACAATTCATCCAGAATTATAAAAGATTCTAGAGAAATTATACACAATTGAGATTTTCTATGATGTTGGATTTCTTCTAATTTTAACTGCTAAGTTTTATGTTGCCATCATTCTTCAAATCAGGATTTGCACATATATTGTTATTGTTCACATAAATCTAAGGTCATGCGAAATAGAAAGGTCTAAAAGAGGAAGGATTTTCTAGTTTGTTTCGATAGGTTTGTTTGTGCGTGCGTGCGTGTGTGTGTGTGTGTGTGTGTGTGTGTGTGTGTGTATGTATGTGTGTATGTGTTTTTGTGACATCAGGACACAAATCTGTATAATGACATGGGTATGACACAGGTATTACAAAAATGAGGTCAAATATGAGGACATTGGTGATGTCCTCATTTCTCAAAATGCTTATAAATCCTAGAGAATGAGTTTAATCAGAGAGTAAAGCTGCACACAGTCTACTGTGATGGTTGGGTTTAGGCGTGGGGTGGGGTGAGGGCAATACAATATACGGTTTGGACAGTATAAAATCAATGGAAACCTATGTAATGTCCCCACTTTTCACAAAAACAAACGTGTGTGTGTGTTTCTTTAGACACTTGTACTCTCTGTTCTTTGTGTCAGAACACATTACCTGTTTTCTAAGCATGTGTTCATATCTATAACCATCAACAGGGTGTGAACACACACACACACACACACACACACACACACACACACACACACACACGCACACATACAGATACGTCTTTCACATATTCAGCTGTTCTGAAAATAGACTATAACAGGAGAATGCGAGGGTTATTTCACCCTCTAAAATGAAAAATTGAACCAGTTCTGTATTGTTTTTCATAAAGAAATTGATGTACCTGTTCAGGGTCAATTTGTTTCTTTTGCATTTTGACCATTTAAGCCAGGGGTGGGCAAACTCAGTCCTGGAGGGCAGGTGTCCTTCACAGTTTTGCTTTAATCCAAATCAAAGGCCCTGTTTACACTTTCGGTTAAATGTGACCCAATCACTTTTTTTTAGCTCATATGTGACATACCTGTAGATCAGATCTGTTCTATGGCCATGCAAAAAAAAAAAAAAACTGCATGCATTTCGATATTCAGAGATTGGTTTCAGGCCTCCTTAAAGAAATAAATAGAAAATAAATCAAATATGAATCAGATATGTGACGATGCGACTATCATGTAAACAGGCAGGCTTATTGAGGCATTCAATTTTGTACGTCATTAAACTTGCGACAATGTGATACTTCTCTGCAGTTAAATGACGGAGAAGGAAGAGCCGACGCGGTAAACAACAACAGAGGAAACATGGAGGAGGAAAGTGGTCAGTGGCCGCAATTTGAATGTATAAGAAATAATGTAAAGCGAAATAAGAGTTTAAATTAACAGAAAATGGCAGCTTATTTCAAGGTTTTGTAGCGTAATATACAACACCAACCCAAACAATATAGCACTTTAAACTATTAAAAATGTTCATAAAAGTTACTTTTTTTTTAAAAACTTATTTTGGTTAAAAGATGTTGGAAGAATGATCTAGACCCCATAATTCAATTCAAAAGCATAAATTGAATTGAATTTAATTGAATTTTATTTAACAGATTTTAGTCAAGCTGGACAAAAATACAAAGCATCCCATACTATTTGAAATAAAAAAAACTGTCGAGGATAAAAACACAATAAAGCCCTGGGCTTGTTTCCATTGCGGTCCTCGCTGTTAAATAAAATAAAGTATGGCTTCAAAACACAGATGTGATGCATAAAACAAAACGATGCCTCCACATTTTAAAATGGGAACAAAATAATTCAAAAATACATTCCTTCATTCATTATTTTTTTTCGGCTTAGTTTCGCCACAGCGGAATGAACCGTCAACTTATCCAGCATATGTTTTACGCAGCGGATGGCCTTCCAGTTGCAACCCTATTTGCAATCAAGTAGCATACAAAATAAAACATCCTCGTCCACCTTGCAAACTAGTTATACTCATAAACGCCCATCTTTTGATAGCTTTTTTGAACCTCCTTAAGTCTTTTATTTCCTTCATCGATTTTGGTCATTTGTTCCACATGATTGCACTTGTATATAAAAACATATTTTTCCCCACCAGACCTCTAAATGTAAATAAGCAAATATTAAAAATCCCAACCCCTAGCACTGGATAAATACTGCTGCCTTAAAAATAGTTCACCAAATAATTAGGAACCACATTATTAAACATTTTATGGACCATTCTCAGTTTTAAAAACAAACTTTACTACTAACAGTTAACATGCCAAATTCTTTAAAAAACTCTTTGTGCAAAAATGTTAAATTTAAAGTTAAAAATGAATTATACTAGCTAATTTTGTTCCTTTTGCAATTTTTCCTTCATATTCTGTGAGCAGCTACTATACCAACATGAGGTAGCATAATCAAAATGGGGTTGAATCAAAGCTCATGACAAAAAATGTTATGATTTTATTTATTGAATGAACATCCGACAGATCAGTTTGCCTTGCGAAGAACCTAATTTTTCCACATATCTCCGTAAAAACCTTTCTTACCATAACATCTCCAGATAATTTATTATCTATAAAACATCCCAAATAATTTACTAAATTTTTCGACTCAGTTTTGTAGTTAGGAATAATGATTGGAAAACTATCCTCTTTCTTTAATTTCAGTCTTGAAGCAAATAAAATAGCCTTTGTTTTACCTATGTGTAAAGAAAGTTATCTAAAAAACAGTTTTACACACTTCTTAAGCCTAGTTCACACTAGAGGATTTTAAGCCTGATTTGAGCCCGATTTGGAAGTTAACGAGTTCGCCGACAGATCGGGCTGTGATCGGGAAGAAATCTGCGGGTGCTCGGCGCTCGCCGCTCTTTATGTGTGAACTACTGAACAACGCATCAACGAGGCTCGCTGACGCGTCGCCGACACCTCGCAGACGGAAATCCAACATTTAGCATGCTAAATATTCCAGAGCAGTCAGCCGACTCAACCCCACGTGTGGTCCGATGTAGTGACGAGCTGCAGCCAATGAGAGAGCATATCAGCATGAGCTGAATGCCTGTGTGCTCAGGAGCTCAACAGAAACATCTGTGATTGGTCAGAATGGGCATCGATGCACTCGCTTCATTCTGCGTTAACACAGACATGAGAGTAGGCTATATTAACAGTGGAACTAGAATACTGTAACTATTAGAAGTACCATACTGCTCATTCTGATCGTTCTCATATAAAACGCCATACTGTCACAACATATTTACATTCAAAGCTATTATTGAGATATTAAAATTAAGCTTTGAATGTCTGGCATCATATTTAATGACACCATTACCCTAAAAATATAATCTTTTTTTCGTAAAACAGCCAATAAATATGTAGTTAAGATAGTAGAACACGCAAACGTCTTGGCTTTCATTTTCACTCTCAAACATGAGCTATTTCACGGCACAGAATATGCTGTTTTGAAAGATATCTGAAGTAAATTGAGGTTTTTGCCATTAAAAAGTTTTGTTTATGTTAGCAGGAAGTTGCTAGGCAAAAAATGCACACATTTAAAGTCACAGCGAAAAGTATCACACATGCATGCAGTCATTTTAACCAATATGGTAATTTAATGCAGAAATGCTCAGTTCTTTACTGTTTTGTAGTAAAAAAAAAACAATGTCAGAAAGAAATACACTGATAGTTAGAAAACGGCAGGGTGTTATAAATATGTTAGTTTTATTTCAAAGAGTTATACAATTACAAAAATTAAAAACTCTCTGTGTATCTATCCACTGGAACCTTGCAGATGAGTGATTAATGCGCTGATGAATCAGCTGATTTGACGATGTTTTTAAATGCTTTCTCCAAAGCTTGAAACGCTGTCAGTGATGTCATCCGCACACAAGCAGCCAATAGTGTTCAGCTTTTTCTGACGACTCCTCCCTCAAAATGTCATTGGCTGTGGTTTGGTAGCTTGAATGAGCTGTTGGGGAATGAGTTGTTGTCAGATCATGTAGTGTGTGACCCCCCTCTTGTGGATCATTCACAGAGTGTTGCGTAGTGTGAACACCACAGCGATTAAAAGACACAAAGTCAAGTCATGTAGTGTGAACGGCACAGCGATCTGCTGATGTTTAAAATCCTGTAGTGTGAACTAGGCTTTAACCGAACTCATGATTTATTGCTTGGCCCTTTTTTCTTGATGAAATACTGAAATTGGTTTTAAATCATTAATATATAAAAGAAAAAATAATTTACCTAAAATACTTCCTTGAGGAACTCCAAAATTGATTGATTGATAAATCAAATAGCAAAATCCCCAAATAAAATATAAGGAAAAGGAAATATAAATTTTTTTTTTATAAAAACTGCTAATTTACAGATATATTTACAGGGTGTATATAAAATTAAGTCCTAAAAAGTTCAAAAGTCTTGTAAAAATGCTCAGTAGCATTGTTTTTTTTTCCAACCAGTGCCCTATAAAGGAGTAATGAGTGCAGGATTGTGACTCAGAATTTCTGAATTAAAATCTCCGTTTTGATGGTGCAGTTCCTCCAAAGTCCCTATAAACTTTTTTCTTCGAAGACTCCTCTTTTTCATGCCATGTCCCCTTCGAAGCCACTTCACTTTGCAGAATTATATTTGCTCTCTAGTGGTCCAATTGTATGCGAACAGAGTGTATTGAAGGTGAAATGCAGGCTCACGTACGTGTCTAGTCATTCTTTCTTCTCATCCATCACATTTAGAGTCCAGATGTGGCCTAGTGATACGGAGCTGTCGCACATGCATGATTGATTGTTGACCTCTGTCAGTGACAAAGGTGATATTTGGGATTCTTTTCTTTTACCGAGGTGAAGTGTTGAGCGTGATTTATGAAAGGAAATAAAAGATGCTTCTTTGACTATAAACTACATCATTATCATTATGATCTATGGCATTATTGCTGGAGCTCGTGAGACCATTAAGAAGCGGAGAATAATAAGACTCTGGAGTAATAAGTCAGTGTTTTACAAAGTTTCCAGTTTCATACTTGAGTAAAAGTAGTTTGGAAAATGACTCATTGTACTTTTTTATTAATAATTCATTTTTTATGTGCCTAAGTGATTGGCAAACATAGGGCATGATTATGTACTTGGCAGACTAGTCAGGAGGCGGAATTGCCTTGCAGTTTGTTGGAATAGTTCTGTAGCTTCATCCAAGTTGCAGTTTGATTATGGGAGGTCATGCAATGCATATGAATAGATTCAAATTGGGGCTATGTAATGCCATTTTTAATTTGAGTTTTGCTGGACTTAACTCATTTACACTGTTTAGGGTGCATATTACCGTGTGACGTTGGTTGATAATATCGTTTCAGCATCGATGTTGCAATGTGTATTTGATTTTGCCAACAACTGCATGTTTTGAATGACATGAAATTAAATGAACTGAAGTATTTTCAGTCTGATAAAATTGCACAAATCTGTGATATCATCATTTTTAAAAAATGTCTAAAGGATCTGATCATAACATCACGTCGATCCTTAAGTTTTCATTTACTCTGCAAAAAAGAAAAAAAAAAAAGTCTTATCTCATTACTCCGTAGCACTGTGTGTGTTATTTTAGCTGATGCAGCTTTTCGAGAAGGCATTGAAGGTTTTGAACTTTTGCTTGTCCTCTCAGGAGTTCTGTTTCAAAAAGAAAGTCTCTGAAAATCACTGTTCTGTTTCTGCAGAGCTCTGAAGAGCCGTAATCGCATGTGACGCAAATCAAGTCTTCCTTGCCTGAGGCCGGTGTGTGCGTGTGTGTGTGTGTGTATCAGCTCAATGCAGCAGGTGAGAGTTCTTTACAGAGAAATGAGCTTGTCGGAGTTACATCAGATAAGAGAGCGATAGAGCTAATACTTTCATCAGGAGGAAAGATGACAGGGGTGCTTCGGAAGAAAGAGAGTCGGGACAGAAGAAAGGAATCGCACTTTATGATCCTCGGATAAGCTGACAGAGACAAAGTCAAAGTTATTCACAGAGACTGTAGTAAAAAAAACACTCACAAATAAACTTGAATTATAATGTGTTGCCGTAGTCATAGAAAGGGCTTTAATAAATACATTTTTTTATATTAAAAAAGTATATACAGCTGAAAAAGTTTTTGGTAACACTTGATTTTCATTCATTTATTTTCTTTTAGCTTAGTTCCTTTATTCATCAGGGGTCGCCACAGTGAAATTAACCACCAACTTATCCAGCATATGTTTTACATAGCAGATGCCCTTCCAGCTGCAACCCAGTACTAGGAAACACCCACACACTCTCATTTTCACACACGCTCATAAACTACGGCCAATTTAGCTTATTCAATTCACCTATAGTGCATGTGCTTGGAATATGGGGGAAACCGGAGCACCTGGAGGAAACCCACGCCAACATGGGGAGAACATGCAAACACAGAAATGCCAACTGGCCCAGCTGAGACTAGCTAACTTGAACTAACTTCTTGCTGCGAGGTGACAGTGCCAACCACTGAGCCACCATGTCGCCACACTTGATTTTAAGTTCCTCAAATTCTTAATAGTTCTCATTATAGCTAATGACTTGTTACCTGCCTATTATTAAGATGTCAGCTGTTTACTAGTACTTATAAAGTACATATTCTGCATGATCTTTTTCTACACCGTAAAAAAATAATCAAGATTTTAAAAAAATTAAGAGTTTCAGTTATTAACTATTGCAAGTTTTTTGTAGAGTAATATCCAACACTAACACAGACAATATAACACATCAAACCAAAATAATAATTATAATAATAAAAATAATTCCTTACATTTATATAGTGATTTTCTGGGCAATCAAAGCGCTTTACACATAGGGGGGAATCTCCTAATCCAAAAGCAGTGCGCAGCATCCACCTGGATGACGCGACTGCAGCCATTTTGCGCCAGACCGCACATGACACACCAGCTGATAGGTGGAGAGGGGACAGAGTGATAAAGCCAATTATGATATTGGGAGGGTTAGGAGGCCATGATGGACAGAGGCCAGTGGGCAAATTTGGCCAGGATGCCGAGGTTAAACCCCAACTCTTTTCGAAGAACATCCTGGGATTTTTAATGACCACAGAGAGTCAGGACCTCGGTTTAACGTCTCATCCGAAAGACGGCCCTCACTGAGCAGTATAGAGTCCCTGTCACTGTACTGGGGCATTAGGACCCACACAGACCGCAAGTTGGGCGCCCCCTGCTGGCCACACTAACACCACTGCCGGCAGCAACACAGGTACACAGGTACTCCCATCCAGGTACTGACCTGGCACAGCCCTGCTTAGTTTCAGTTGGCGACCATGTGAGAGTTGCAGAGAGCTAGCTGCCAGCAAAATGTTAATAAAAGGTGCTTGGTTTCAAGGTTAAAAGTCAGGATAAAAGAAAGGAATCACATTTTATGATCCTCAGATTAGGCTTATTAATTAGGCTTAGATTAGGTATAAGTTTCTGACGGGATGATAACCTTAGATAAAAATATTAAGGTTTCACAATATCACGGTATTGTCATTACTTCTCTAAAAAAGATTCTTTTGAAATGTTTTAATTAAAAAACAACAACTTTTTCCCCCTTTGAAAACAATATATTTTACTTTTTGAAAGATTTAAAATATAAACATGTCAGGCTAAATAATTAAAAGGTTTAATTGACTTCTGCTGTCTTCATTTGTTACAGATTCCGTTACAATTTAAAATGACATCTTTGGATATCTTTTCTGCTGGAGATACTGTTTTCCTAAAAAAATAAATCAATAAATAAATAAAAAACCATTCACATACCTTATTAACGGTATTGCAGGAAATTTTTGCCGGTTTTAAAACCTTGACCTTGACTATACCTTGAAAACGGTTATCGTCCCATGCCTAGCTCAAATGAGACCAAGTCAAAGTTTTCACAGATAGACTTGTGTTGTATAGTAATAACACACACAATAACATTTTATTTTTGATGGTCCATTTGAGTATTAGTAGACTGTCTGCGTAATATCTGCTGATACTGCTCCTTCAACAGACATTTAACAGACTATAAGAAACTTTGCAAGTACAGGTCAACCTACACTAACCCCAACCCCAACAGTCTACTTATAATCTAATGAGAATTAGTTGGCATGTAGATGCAGTGTAACTTAAATTCAACAAACAGACCATCAAAATAAAGTGTGACCACACACACACACACACACACACACACACACACACAAATCCAAATCCCTCCCATTTTTAGGCCCACCCCTATGTGACGCCCACTGATTTGATTGACAGCTCGGTAGCAGCGTTATTTTCATTCATTCATTCATTCATTCATTCATTCATTCATTCATTTTTTTTTCAGCTTAGTCCCTTTATTAATCAGGGGTCAGCACAGCGGAATGAACTGCAAACTTATCAAGCAAATGTTTTACAATTGGTGTTTACAATTTGCTATTCCCTGATCATGTGACCGTGAAGAGTGAAGTCATGTTCAATGTAAAGGGTGATCATTGGTATGGTGAAATAATACCTGTGGTGTGGATAAAAGCCTTCTGTCACAGCTTGAGCCCAATGGTTTTTGTCATTGTCATCCTGGACTATGACTGTATGACATTTGTATTTCAATTTCAACAAATGCGATGCGCCATTCGACATTATTTTTATTTAAAGAAATATAAAATCATACTGCTTCTGTTAGGATTAAAATGATTGTTGACAAACACATGAAATAAGCTGGAAGCATACCATTCCCAGTGATAAAGAGACAATCATGAAGTATTTGATTCGTCAAGGAACAGAATCATATCAACTCATTATGTGACCCTGAACCACAAAACCAGCTTTAGGGTTTAAGTGGCAATAAGCAGAAATGCGTTGTATGGGTAAACATTTTTTTTATGCCTAAAATAGCTAGAATGTTAACCCTTGTGTGCTGTTGGGAATGTTTTCATCCACTCTGGGCTGATTTTGAGTCTTAATGTGGCCACAACTTTTTCCGTTTCAGCAAGCAGAATGATATTCGATGACACATATTAGTCCCAAATCCAAATTTAACCCCTTAGCCCTTCCCCATACCCCTACCCCTAGTTTTGCACGTCCATGTGAAGGGGTAGGGCTGTCCTAATTCTCTTTAGCGTGAAGTTGTAGGGCTGAGGGGAAGGGCTATATACCCCTTTGAACAAATACTTTTCAGGACCATACTCAAAACCAAGGGGTAAGAAAATATCCCAGAATACACCATCTACAATGGCAGCACAGCTGCACCCGGAATTAAGGAGATTCACAAATTAGTATTTATTTATTTTTTGCCATTATTACAAATTTTTACATCAAACAAACACGTTTTAATACATTCATAACCGCGTTTCTGTTTTACCGTCATGCTTAAAAAAAAAATGCTAAATTGCCACATTAGATTGTTATGATATCATAATATATGCCTTCAGTGATTTCCTGAAGATAAATACCAAAAAATAAAGCAACTGGAAAAACTACAGCAGTCACGATCGACTGATCTCATATGAAGAAAGAGATTGCGATGACATATGATGACGTGTGCGGGTGTTGTAGTGCTGTCCAACTTTTTAGGGGTGAATTTTGAAGCCCTTCCCCTTTACACTGTTTCAAGAGCCAAGGGGAAGGGGTACAAAAATAGAGTTGGGATTGGGCGTTATTTTAACATGCATTTTGGCAAAATGCTTTTAAAAAATTTATTTATTTTTTACGTTTTTTTTTTTTTTTTTTTTATTTTTATTTTTTTTAACTCTGCACGCTGGGCAAATTTCCTATCCTTTTGGTATGTTTGGGATGAAAACATCCACTGAATTAAACTGCTGTAAAACTGAATCAGATAAGTATTTTTTATAAAACTGTTAAATTAACCTCAGTCCTGATCAAAACTACTAAATTGTTTGGAAAATTACAGTATTTTAATTATTTAATTGCCAAATTCATAAATGATGTCACTGATTTGGTGAAAAAAAAACACTCAAAATGACGTATTTTCAGTACAAAAAGTAGTTCAGGACTGGATTTATTTTTTACCTTTTATCAAAGTCATGAACATGTAAAACAACATAAAATTTGATGCATTGTTTTTGATTGATTTTAATTTAAATTTACTGTTGGTGGCTGTTTTTGCCCTATTGACTTTCATTATAAACACATTTTTTTATTACAAAACCTTGGCACCATATATACATTTATGATTGTTGGAGGTTTTTCCTGTGAAGAGGTAAATATTGTAATTTTTCATTGATCATCAGTTGGCACCATTAACCCTTTAGATATGCCTGTTTATATTGAGTGTAACAGCACATCGAAGTGTGTGCATGTGGGTCTGTGAGATTGAATTTTGCGTATTTACCTTGATGTCTGAGAAAATCAAAAAAAATGCATCTCAGGTCTCAGAACTACATGGAGTAAACTAAATCAAAGACTGTATTTATGCACCATCAAATGTGGTCATAATGGAAGTCAATGGGGCAAAAACGGCCACCAAGGCAAGGCAAGGCAAGTTTATTTTTATAGCACATTTCATACACAGTGGCAATTCAAAGTGCTTTACATAAACAAGAATAAACAAGACAAGTTTAGGAACATAAAATGCAGACAATAAAAATTATTAAAAACAGATAAAAACAAATTAAAATGAGTTAAAATAGGTTATAAAAGAATGAAAAAGAAAACAAAAAACATAATAGTGCAATCTGTCGGACGTAGCACAGTGCTCATACAGTAAAGGCACAGCTAAACAGATGTGTTTTCAGTCTTGATTTGAATGTGCCTAATGTTGGAGCACATCTGATCATTTCTGGAAGCTGATTCCAGCAGCGAGGGGCGTAGTAACCACCAACAGTAAATTAGGGAGAAAAAATGAAAATGCAACAATGCATCAAAGACAATGTTGTTACTAATCGTTCACATGTTCAACACTGTGATAAAACATAAAAATAATCCAATCCACAATTACTTTCCATATTGAAAATGTCATTTTGTGATTTTTAAAAAAAAAATTTTCCCACCAAATCAGTGACATCATTTACAAATTTGGCAATAAAATCATGTAATCTTCTAAACAATTCAGTATTTTTGATAAGGACTAAGGTTGATTAATAGATTAATGTAAAAAAAAAATAAAAATAAAAACAATTTATCTGATGCATTTTCTGTGTTTATTTTTTTATCTTAAACATAACAAAAGAGTAGTAAATTTGAACAGTGCACAAGGGATAAATAAAGATTGTGTTACAAGAAGACATTTTGTTAATTTCCTGCTGTAAATATATCAAAAGTCAAAGTTTGATCAGTAATTTGTATTGCTAAGAATTTAATTTGGACAACATCTTAGCTCACAGGTGTCAACCTCAGTTCCAAAAGGGCCGCTGCCCTGCACAGTTTAGTTCCAACCCTAATTAAACACACCTGACCAAACTAATTGAGTCCTTCAGGCTTGTTTGAAACCTACAGGTAAGTGTGTTGGAGCAGGGTTGGAACTAAACTGTGCAGGGCTTCGGCCCTCCAGGAATTGAGTTTGACACCCTTGTCTTAGCTGATTTTCTCATTAGCTAGATTTTTGGAACCCTTACATTGCAGATTTTTAATTATTATATCACTTATTATATCTTCATCCAACGAACCAGACATCAATGGAAATCCTGTTTAATCAGTATAAAATAATATTAAAATATAACATGATTATAATATTCCAGGGTTACATATATAACTTTTTAATGACTCCGTCCTCATTCACTTTCATTGTCTGCAACAGAGCGGTGTAAACATTCTGCATTTTCTCTTTCCACAGGGGAATCTTGGACTGGTTTGGAATAAAGAGGCTGTGAAATGATGCCAGACTTGCATATTTTTGTGCAAACAATCTCTTTAATCTCACAAAACTGCCCATCCTGCCCTCATCTGGCCAACATTGGAAGTTCATCTCATGCTGCTACAACTTGTAAATATGCCACAGCATTCTTCTTCATACCTTCAACCAGCCTTTCGTTTGCCCTTCATCCGTCCCACCTGCTCTACTCATTCTTGCTTTTTTTCTTTCCTCTCCATGTGTTTTGAGCACAAGCTCATGCTGCTAAATGATGACCCTGATATCCTCCTGTCTGACCATCATCTTCCTCCCCCTCATCATCAGAAACCGTCTGCCGTGTCTCTCTGTGTCTCCACATGTCCCTCCTGTGCAGCTCCAGCATCCTCGGGTTTAATTAAATGGCCAGGCACGTGCACGCACACACATACACACTCACGCTCAAGTGCTGATGATGATATACCCAGCCTTAAAGGGATAGTCCACCTAACATTTTGATCCCTAGTGGTGTAACGGTATATGCACTCAAACAAATGACGTTTGCTGATTGCTCTAACTACTGATATTAAATATGCTGTGTACAGTGTGTATTCGTCCCGAACCGTCACAGTAACGGGTGTCATGGTCCGGTTCATGCACTCTGATGGTGAATACGGTCAATCCAGATGCACTTACCACTGGAGATAGGCTGAAAAGACCACAGCAGTGCGAAAACATAACAGTTGTGTCTGAAAATGTGACATTATTTCTTTTGTACCTTTACATCACAAGATGTTTTCAGTTCTGTAGCTGATTGTGACAACACTAGGGCTGGGCGATATTGGAAAAACAAACTATCAAAATATCATGTTTTATATCATTCGATATTGATAATTATTGAATATTTTTTAACAATGCATTTAGGATTATTAGGACTTTTTTTTTTATTTAAGCACTTTATTTTAATTTACCAACATTAATTGTTATATTAATCGGCAAATCGTTTTAACATTAAAAATCAAAAATATTTAAACAAAATATCTGTTTTCTTTATAATAAAATAAATGTGTTAAGTGTTAAAGAGACTTGATAAATAAAATGTTACAAAGTGTGCAATGGCAAAGTGTAAACACTGAGCAATCAAAGCAAACTTTAAGGTGTGAATGATAATGAAACCGTGAACCTCAAACTCTATAAACAAAACTAATTATGTGAATCTTACAAGTAAAAGAACCAACCATCATTATTTAAATACATACTGCAACATTACAAATTGGTGACTGGATGACTACATTACTCCTATGCAATAGGATAATCTTAATAAATAAATAAATCTTTCAGATGGGGAGCTAGTGGCTGGGATGCACAAGAAAAGAGACCAAAAAGCCACTCTGGCGACATCCTTTTTTTATTTATAATCTCTTCATTACTGCTATACTGTACTCATTTTTGTGTGTGTTGTTATTCTGACCTGAAGTGACAATTATGCAACCCAAAACTCACTGGTGAAAATGTCAACGTGTGGTTTCTTTTGACATTTTCAATGCGTTTTGCGCTCATGCTCCTATGGCGTATTTCCTACGTATTTGGCGACCATCAACCATTTTCTCAGAGGGTGATAAAATGGACAAACCATTGCTGCAGCTTCGATATAAATTTATGAAGAAAAGTAAAATGCGCTGCAGCGTTTTGATGCCCTGTGTTTGCCTGGGTAAAGCAGATTGGTTTGTTCTACTTTCATAAATCGTAGCGTACTTGCGGTATTCTTGAAGTTGAGATGTTTTCAACTAGGTGTACCTGGAAATGCACGTGCATCATGTGCGCGCTGCTTGCACACCATTGGAAATGACAAACTGACACACTTAGCTTATTAGCACTGCTTCCAAGGTGCATACTCAGTAGCCACATTTTAATAAAACTATAGTTCTTCATACCGAAACTTCATACCAAACTTTTTTTGTTATCGTTATTGACAATTGTGTAAGGTCAAGAAATACCAATACCAATACCAATTTTAGCGTTAATGACAATGGTGTACGGTCAATGAAAACTGATTTTATTGTTATTGACAATGGTGTACGGTCAATAAATACAGATACCGATTTTATCGTTATTGGCAATGTTGTACGTTCAAAAAATACAGATACAAATTTTATCGTTATTGAAAATGGTGTACAGTCAAAAAATATCGATAACGATTTTAGTGTTATTGACTGCAGTACTGTCAATAAATTCTGATTTTAGCATCAATGACAATGATGTACGGTCATAAAATACACATACCGATTTTATCGTTATTGACAATGGTGTATGGTCAATAAATACCGATACCAATTTTATTGTTATTGACAATGGTGTACAGTAAATAAATACAGATACCAATTTTATCGTTATTGAAAATAGTGTACGGTCAATAAAAACCAATATCGATTTTATCATTATTGACAATGGTGTATGGTCAATAAATACCAATACAGCTTTTATCGTTATTGACAATGGTGTAAGGTCAATAAATACCAATACCAATTTTAGCGTTAATGACAATGGTGTACGGGCAATAAGTACTTATTCCGATTTTATCGTTATTGACAATGATGTACCGTCAATAAATATCGATACCGATTTTATCGTTATTGACAATGGTGTACCATAAATAAATACTGATACCATTTTTAGCGTTAATGACAATGGTGTATGGTTAATAAATACCTATACCAATTTTATCGTTATTAACAATGGTGTACGGTCAATAAATACCGATACCGATTTTAGCGTTATTGACAGTGCTGTACTGTCAATAAATACTGATACCATTTTTAGCATTAATGACAATGGTGTATGGTTAATAAATTCCCATACCGATTTTATCATTATTGACAATGGTGTACGGTCAATAAATACCGATACAGATTTTATCGTTATTGACAATAGTGTACGGTCAATAAATACACATACCGATTGTATCGTTAATGACAATGTTGTACGGTCAATAAATACCCATACTGATTTAATTGTTATTGACAATGGTGTATGTTCAATAAATACCGATAAAAATGTTATCGTTATTGAAAATGGTGTACGTTCAATAAATACCAATACCAATTTTATAGTTATTGACAATGGTGTACTGTCAATAAATACCGGTACCGTTTTTATTGTTATTGACAATAGTATATCGTCAATAAATACTGATACCAATTTTAGCGTTAATGACAATGGTATACGGTCAATAAATACCCATACCAATTTTATTGTTATTGGCAATGGTGTATGGTCAATAAATACTGATAACGATGTTATCGTTATTGAGAATGGTGTACGGTAATAAATATTGATACAGATTTTATCTTTATAGACAATTGTGTCACTCAATAAATACAGATACCAATTTTATCATTATTGAAAATAGTGTATGGTCAATAAATACCAATACCAATTTTAGCGATGGTGCACGGTTAATAAATACAGACACAGATTTTATTGACATTGAAAATGGTGTACGTCAATAAATACAGATACCGATTTTATCGTTATTGACAATAGTGTACAGTCAATAAATACCAATACAGCTTTTATCGTTATTGACAATAGTGTATGGTCGATAAATACCGATGCCGAATTTAACGTTAATGACAATGGTGTGCAGTCAATAAATACCAATACGGATTTTAGCATTGTTGACAATGGTGTACGGTCAATAAATACAGATACCTATTTTTTATTGTAATTGACAATGGTGTACAGTAAATAAACATCAATACCGATTATATTGTCCAGCCCTACAATGTTCTGCATGTAAAAAAACAAACAAACATGCACTGGAGAATTGTTGCTTATTCTTGTTGTACAGTACCAAACTTGTATCGAATGGTGACTCCAAAACCAAGTTATGTACCGAACCGTGACTTTAGCATACTTTTAAACTCCTAATTGAGCACATTTACATGCACACCAATACCCTGATAACTCAAAAAAATCCGCTTATTGAAATGTTCCAGTATGCCAACCAATAACCTGACAATGGAAGTAAAGCACATTTACAATATTTTAATAATAAATCAAATCAATTTATTTCCCAGAAACTGTGGGAAACAATGAATAATTTGCATTCTCCAGGAATATATTTTATGACCGTTTTCATGTTCAACAAATCATTAAAAATCAAAAAAGCTTGTCACTTCAGATATATTTGTATAATTCTGTGGGTCAAAAAAGCATCTGAATATGCTTCACATCAAAAATGAGTAGAAGCATTTTAATGCAAAAGGCTGATTTATTAATAAAGCTTTGTAGTGTGATTTACTTGCATTGCCATATTTTTGGACAACAGGTTATTTTAATAGTTATCAGCATTTTGGTGTGCATGTAAACATGCTCAAATATTCATGTCATTCCAAACTCGCATGCTGTTTTTTTTTCTGTTCTACACTTGCGTAGAAAATCCAAGCAGACTCTTCCAATATATTCCTTGTATACAGAGGTCATTTGATGGCTTTATGTTACATATATACTGAAATTGAAGTTGTAAATAGACCGACATGGCTCACAAATCAAATATGGCACTGGTTGGATATCAGTTATATCAAATGTCATTGGTTCTCCAGTGCCTTGCAGGCTTAAGTTGTTGACATCAAACATGCAATGGCGGTCTTGTGTTTTATGTTCCTCCAGTTTTGTTATGGTTAACTAAAATTAAAAACAAATGTCAGCTGTAATAAAGTAAAAAAAAAATCTATTAAAAAAGTAAATAAAATATAAGTATTAAATGTATAGTAATAAAAAAAGCTGTGTATATTTACAATAGAAAATAACTGATACTAAAATAATATCATTACTAAAATGTAGCATTACTAAAATGAAAAAAGCTAAAAAGAATTGTTGTTGCAACTGAAAAAGAACACATTCAAGCTAATCATACTTTATAGTTTATGAAAAATTAAAGGTGAATAAAAATATTTTAACTGATAAAAATAAATAAATATACACTAAATTACACAAATTTAAATTGGCGGTAAATGAAAATTTAAATTAGGATTTGGGAAAGTGCATATAACAATAATACTAGAAATTGAATTGCCAAGTGACAATAAAAAACAATACAAAACTGTATTTAATATCAATATGGATAAATTCCATTTCTCCCATTGTAAGTGTTATTTAAACTAAAACTTAAAAATAGTTTCTGGTAATTGAAGTAATCATCAAATTTTCCTACAGTTGAAGTCAGAATTATTAGCCCCCCTTTGATTTTTATTTATTTATTTATTTTTTTTGCTTTTTTTTTAAAAATATTTCCCAAATGATGTTTAACAGAGAAAGGCAATTTTCACAGTATGTCTAATAATATTTGTTCTTCTGGAGAAAGTCTTATTTGTTTTATTTTGGCTAGAATAAAAGCAGTTTTTAATTTTTTGAACACCATTTTAGGGACAAAATTATTAGCCCCTTTAAGCTGAATTTTTTTGAATAGTCTACACAATAAACCATTGTTACACAATTAATTGCCTAATTACCCTAACCTGCCTAGTTAACCTAATAAACCTAGTTAAGCCTTTAAATGTCACTTTAAGCTGTATGGAAGTGTCTAGAAAAATATGCAATTAAATATTATTTACTGAAAAAAATAAACGGGGGCTAATAATTCTGACTTAAACTGTATATGGTGAAATGCGAGTAGGATTGTAGTTTTACCAACTTACTGAGATAAAATGTAAAAATGAACATGAAAAAATACAGTTAAAAAAAGCGAAATACTAAGAATCAAGCTAAATAAAAATACTAAATAAAAAAATTAAACCAAATAAAATCAAGTTTTAAATGTCAGCTGTAAATAAAAACAAATTGAAACTATTATCCACTGCTATATTGCATAAAAATAATACAAAATTAACAGCTGACATTTTAAATGTAATTTTATTTATTTATTTTTTTTATTTAGTATTTTTATTTAGCAATATTTTTTGAAATTTTACTATTTCACCTTTAATGTTACATTTTAAATTTGACTTATCTAATTGTTTTTTATTATTTATTCATTTAGCATTTTTTTTTGGTAATTTTAATACCTCGCCTTTAATTTTATTTTAACAGATTATTTATTTTTATTTATAGTAAATGAGTGACTAAAATATTATTTACTACTATATTGAATATAAATTGATACTAAATTAACACCATATTTATATGGTAAACTTTTAAAAATACCATGCCAAAGTATTAAAATTACAAAAAATATAGCTAAATAAAAATATTAAATGTAAAATACTAATGTCAGTGAATTGGTAATATAATTTACTACTATATTGCATCTAAATACCAAATTTAATAAATAAATAAATAAATAAATAAATAAATAAATAAATAGATGTTTTATTTATTTATGCACATGCATTACCTGACAAAAGTCTTGCCGTCAATCCCAGAGCAACACATAATAACTTGACTTCTAGTTGATCATTTGGAAAAGTGTCAGAAGGTCGATTTTTCTGATGAATCTGTTGAACTGCATCCCAATCATCACAAATACTGCAGATGACCTATTGGAACCAGCATAGACCCAAGATTCTCATAGAAATCAGTCAAGTTTGGTAAAGGAAAAATCATGGTTTGGGGTTACATTCAGTATGGGGGCGTGCGAGAGATCTGCAGAGTGGATGGCAACATCAACAGCCTGAAGTATCAAGACATTTGTGCTGCCCATTACATTACAAACCACAGGAGAGGGCAAATTCTCCAGCAGGATAGCGCTCCTTGCCATACTTCAGCCTCCACATCAAAGCTCCTGAAAGCAAAGACGGTCAAGGTGCTCCAGGATTGGCCAGCCCAGTCACCAGACATGAACATTATTGAGCATGTCTGGGTTAAGATGAAGGAGGAGGCATTGAAGGTGAATCCAAACAATCTTGATGAACTCTGGGAGTCCTGCAAGAACACTTTCTTTGCCATTCCAGATGACTTTATTAATCAGAGATTTGAGTCTACAAGACTTTTGTCAGGTAGTGTACAGTATATATAGTTTACATTTTACAAAAAACATTAAAGGCGAAATACAAAAATTACAAAATATACAGCTTAATAATGAAAATAAAGTCAAAGATATAATGTCAGCTGCAAATGAAAGCTAATTCAATATAATATGTTTAATATAACAGCGCATGAGTCATATGAACTCAAAGAGTTTGACAGACGATCCACCAATCCACGAAAACAGCTCACAAGTACATTCATTTGAAATGTCCTCTCATGTGCGCCACAGACAAACAGCAGTGAGCTTTAAATGAACACGGGGGGCGGTGAGTAAATAATGAGCTATTCCTTTAAGCTGAAACAGTGGCCAGAGAGAGAGAGAGAGAGATGCTTGAATATAGAGGAGTCTCTAACCCTTCTGTTTATTCGCTGCTGTTCGGTCTGCGCGTGTGCTTTACTCCCATCGCTCCCTCCCTTTCCCATTGGCTGCTTCTTCCTTCACCCACACACACATGCACACACACACACACATTGGCTCCGAGCTCAGACACCAGAGTTGACGTTCTTGAGCGGAGGTCGAGAGAGGGACAGATGGGATGCAAACACACTCCGGGAAGAAAGAAGCACACGACGCTCCGCGCAGCACTGACCGCCAGCGCATGGGAGAAAAAAAGACGAGAGTAAAAACCAGTGACAGCCAGACGGAAAGAAAGAAGGAAGATGCAATGAGCCGGATGATATTAAGAAGACTGAGCATCATTTTAGCTTGCTGAAAGCTCTGTTTGTTTCTTCTGGCGAGCTGGAAGTTTTCTGGTGAGTAACTTTGACTTGTTTTTTTTCTCTGTTTTGCAGTTCATGATTTGGATGGTGCACATGTGTGAAAGTCAAGCATGATACAACTGAATCCGAGCAGCTGTTTCTAGATCAAAATGATGAGATTGCAGAAATGAGCTGATAAAACGGTCAGTGCTACACACACACACACACACACACACACACACACACACACACACACACACACACACACACACACACACACACACACACACACACACACACACGCGCGCTGAGAGGGAGAGATAAACATATCAATACTTCAATGCTGACACAAAAACAGTGTAATAAACATATTCGGAGATCAGTCGGATGAGATGTTGCATGAAAGTCTGGTTGTTTTAAAAGAAACTGCTGTCCGGTTGGATTAAATTCACAAAAGCACTTCAGCTTGATTTCAAAGGACAGCGTGAGTCATTGTGTGTGTGTGTGTGTGTGTGTGTGTGTGTGTGTGAGTGTGAGTGTGAGTGTGAGTGTGAGTGTGAGTGTGTGTGTGTGTGCGTGTGTGTGTGCGTGTGTGTGTCTGTGTGTGTGATGAATAACAGAATGAAAGTGCAGAGCTGAGAACTGTAGAGGTCATTGCCGATTCACTACTGTATGGCAAAGCATTGTGTCTGATTGTGGTGGTTGGTTTTGGTCAACAGATTTTAAGGGTTAAAGGGCAACATCAGACGTGTCCGAAATGCAAGCTGGTCTTTTTTGTGTGTAAATGACAGGAAAAATGTAATTTTAGTCTTGTTGTACATTCAAAATAATATTTTTGATGCTTGTTTAAACTACTTATTTATTATGAGCTGAATTAACGCAATTCTGAAGGTTTTTTTTGGGTGGATAACTTAATATTTTTATGTTTAATCAACTTAAATTTGCCAAAAAATTAACTTAATCGGTTTGTGTTGACACAATGTTAAGGAATTGTGTGGAACCCTGCATTTCTTACAGTGTATACGAGTTTAAAGCTGTACTTTGCTTCATCTATATACAGTGCTCATCATAATATGTATTTTTATTAATTTCTCATTGAATATAGCCGTTAATATTTGATGCATTTTTACTTTTTTTACTTGTTTCTTTTATTCTTGTTTATGTAAAGCACTTTGAATTGCCACTGTGTATGAAATGTGCTATATAAATAAACTTGCCTTGCCTTGCATTTAAACAAAGCAGTTTTATTAAAAAGTTATATTCATAAAAAAAAGAGTTTGATCAGCTAACATCTTTGGGAATAGAAATGTAATGCATTTAAATACAAAACGAGATATTTAAAAGAATAGTTTTGATGCTTGTTTAAACTATTTATTCATAGTGAGCTGAATCAACACAACTCTTGAGTTTTTTTTTTGGGAGGATAACTTGTTTTATGTTCAATCAACCTAAATTTGTTAACAAATTAAACTTACTTAATCATTTGTGTTGAGGCAACATTAAGAAATTGTGTGGAACCCTGCATTTCTTAAAGTGTATATGAGTTTGAAACTGTACTTTGCTTAATCTATATACAGTGCTCATCATAATATGTATTTTTATTAATTTTTCAGTGAATATAGCCGTTAATATTTTGTGCATTTAAACAAAGCAGTTTTATTAAACGGCTACGTCTATTAAAAAAAGAGTTTGGCCTGCTAACATCTTTAGGAATAGAAATGTAATGCATTTAAATACAAAACGAGGTATTTAAAAGACAATTTTGATGCTTGTTTAAACTATTTATTTATAATGAGCTGAATCAACACATACTTGAAGGTTTTTTGGTAGGATAACTTAATAGTTTTATGTTCAATCAACCTAAAGTTGTAAACTATTACAGGTCCGTTAAAAAAATCAATTTGTGTTGAGGCAACATTAAGGAATTGTGTGGAACCCTGCATTTCTAACAGCGTATATGAGTTTGAAGCTGTACTTTGCTTGATTTACAGTATACAGTATATACAGTGCCATTAAAAATAAGTATTTTTTATTTATTTCTCAGTGAATATAGCCATTAATATTCGATGCTTTTAAGTAAAGCAGTTTTATTAAACAGTTATAATAAATATTAAAGTAAGAGTTTGGTCAGCTAACATCTTTAGGAATAAAAATATAATGCATTTAAATACAAATCGAGATATTTAAAAGAATTTTTTGATGCTTGTTCAAACTATTTATTTATAATGAGCTGAATCAACACAATTCTTGTGGGTTTACGTGGGATAACTTTATCAGCTTCATTTGTTCAATCACCTACAATTTGTGAAAACAATTTATTTAACTTAATCTATTTGTGTTGAGGCAACGCTAAGGAATTGTGTGGAACCCTGCAATTTTTACAACACTGTAAAAAATGCAGGGTTCCACACAATTCATTCAAGTTAACTTAACACTTAACAAATTTATGTGAATTGAACATAAAAAAATTAAGTTGTCCCAATGAAAAATAAATAATTGTGTTGTTTTAGCTCATTTTAAATTAGATTCAACAAGCAAAACATTTTTGTTGAGTGAGTGTATACGAGTTTGAAGTTATACTTTTCTTCATCAATTTACAGTGCTCGGCATAAATATGCTTTTGTATTATTTTCTCGCTGAATATAGCTATTAATATTTGATGCATTTAAACAAAGCAGTTTTAATAAACTGCTATATTTTATTAAAAGTTATATTCATGAAAAATTTGAGTTTGGTCACCTAACATCTTCATAGGATTGGAAATATAATACATTTAAATTCAAAACAAGGGGTTAAAAATAATAAATAATAATAATAATAATAATAATAATAATATATATATATATTTATATATATATATATATATATATATATATATATATACATACATATATATATATATATATATATACATATATATATATATATATATATATATATATATATATATATATATATATACATACACACACACATATATATATATATATATATATATATATATATATATATATATATATATTTATATATATATATATATATATATATATATATATATATATATATATATACATACATATATATATATATATATATATATATATATATATATATATATATATATATATATATATATATATATATATATATACATACACACACACATATATATATATATATATATATATATATATATATATATATATATATATATATATATATATATATATATATATATATATATATAATGTTTCTCTTGATTGTTTATTAAAGCTTTTTTTAAACGCTTTCTCCCAACATATTAATCATTATTAGACAGTAAACTTAAGTTTTTTTTCTTTATTTAATTAGAAAAAAGTTGAAAATTAACTTTGGTATAATCTAATTAAAAAGCATCCTATAGATAATATTAATTTAAAAGAGACATATGTGAGGGGTGTTAATGTAAAATATTGAATGTTAAACATATCAACTAATACTATTTATTTAGCTGCATGGATGCATTAATTGGATCAAAAGTGACCCTACATTTTTACAAAAGGGTCCTGTTTTAGTCAAATGCTTTTCTTATGAACTTTCTAGTAATCAAATAAAAAAGTCCTTACAATTTTTTCAAAACACTACCTGACAAAAAGTCTTGTTGTTGATGCCAGTGGCAAGAGCAACAAATAATAAACTGACTTATAGTTGATCACATCAAAATTCCTGAAAGCAAAGAAGGTCAAGCTGCTTTAGAATTGGCCAGCCTAGTCACCGTACATATGAACATTATTGAGCATGTCTGGGGTAAGATGGAGGAGGCATTAAAGATGAATCCAAAGAATCTTGATGAGCTCTGGGAGTCCTGCAGGAACGCTTTCTTTGCCATTCCAGATGACTTTATTAATCAGTGATTTGAGTCATTGCAGAGATGTATGGCAGCAGTCCTCCAAGCTCATGATGGAGTCAGACACAATATTCATTCTGTCTCCACTGCAGCAGGACTTTATATTCTATACTAGACATTATTTCTTTTAAGTGACAAGATGTTTGTCTACGCAAAGTCAGACCTTACTGTCCTAATGAAAGAATTTTAAAATCAAGGCATGATCATGTTTTATTGTGGTAAAATAAGCGTAATCTAGAGGCCTTTGCCTTTCATATAAGCCACTTCTGATACCAAATGATCAACTAGAAGTCATAGTTATTATTAGCTCTTCCTAAAAATTGAATAGGCAACTAGACTTTTGTCAGGTAGTGTATATTTGCATAATGAATGATTTCTAAAGCAGCTGGAACAATGAAGCTGAAAATTGTATTTAATGTTTTTTTTTAATCAAAGGAATACATTTCTGGCTATTTTAAACTGTGCAAATATTTCACAAAGATTCTAATCAATTGATTGCACCTTAGGTGAGTATGAGGTTTCTTTTAAAACCATGATCAAATTTTACAGACCCCAAACACACCCCTACAGACTGTATGTGTTTTTTTCCCCATAAAAAAAAATTGTTCAGCTGTTTTTCCACAGTTTTTCTAGTCATTATCACGTGCAACATTAGTGCAATTAGATTTATTGCTAAAAGCAATGAGTGTTTCTTATGTAAGAATGGAAACGGTTCAATCAGTTGATATTCTATTAATTAACCTGGGCTGCAAAATCACTTCGCTTTCACCAGATGTCAGTCAGAGACTATAAGTTGTGATTTTTAGTAAAAAAAAAAAAAAAAACAGCAATGTCAGAGGATATTTTTATGTTGTGCATTTACCCATTACTTTATAAAAAAAAAAGTTATTCGGAGATAATCATTCTGTTATGAATTGATTAGAAAAGGGGGTGTGCTATAACAGAATAGAGTTAGCTGGCTTGAGGGGAGGGGTCTAAAAACTATGACGTCATCTCTTTGGTACTTCATGTGCAACACGATGAGCTGCTACTTTTACAGTAAAAAAACAGCAGCAAAGAAAGTGTCAGTTTGTATGTTGCTGTTCTAATTAATGCAATATAAATAAAAGTTCAACAATTATTCTGTTGGAAATTGATTGGAAAAATGGGTGTGATTGAGAGCAGCACCGTGGCTTAGTGTTAATTACTGTTTCCTCACAACAAGAAGGCCACTGGTTCAAGTCTCACCTGGCTCAGTTGGCATTTCTGTGTGGAGTTTGCAGGTTCTCTCTGTGTTAGTGTGGGTTTCCTCCAGGTGCTCCTGTTTCCCCCACAGTCCAAATACATGCTTTTTTTTTTAAAAATTAAGACAACTAGCACGAATAAAAAAATGTATACCAAAACAACCGTTTGAGACTGTAATCCATGCTTTTGTGACCACTAGATTAGGTTACTGTAATGCACTGGATGTGGGTAGTAGAGGGTCAGCTATTGACACAATACAGCCGAATTGTACTAATAAAGATATGCCCCCGCAGTTTCATCATAATTATTATAGCATGGAGACTATGTCATTATGATAATTATTGTTTGTTGTGTTTACAGTCAACAGACTGACTCCTGAAGCAGAATAAATGCACGAAAAGACATTTTCCATACTCATAATAACTAGTTTACATTACACTTGTTAAATTGACCGATCAAATTGTAAATAGGTGAGCCTGTGAGGTTCATCTGCTAAACAGCCACAACTCCAAAAACATTAAAAAAAAATTGTTCACCCCCCAAAAGAATTGTCATTATCCCTTCAATAAAGCACAACACCCTTACCTGACACTGTACATCTGACTGACCCTGCTCTGCCTGGTCCTCAATCATTTCTTTCTCCTTTGCCTGTGATTGATATTGTGACGTTAGTATTTTCATAAGCACTCATTCTTAAAGCCAAAGTGCTTAATGTGTGAACTTTTTGTACTTGGCGTTTAGCAACACAGGGATGGGAGGGGACATGTCCCCCCCGTCCCCCCCGGGATTTACGCCCATGTCCGCTACGTAAAACATATGCTGGATTAGTTGGCAGTTCATTCCACTGTGGCGACCTCTGAAATAGAGACTAAGCCAAAGGAAAATTAATAAATGAATGAATGAATGAGTCAGCTGATTGGAAAGGGAGTGGTTGAAAAACGACACTGTAAAAACAAACTTCTTGCTGTCTTTAAATTTTTTAGTTGAATCAAATGAATGTTTCTAGACATCTCAACTTGCATAAGTCAGACTGACTAAAAATATTACCTTAAACTTGTTATAACTTAAAAAAAAATTGTTGAAACCTGAATAGCTTTAAAGTAAACAAGCTAAAGCATTCAAAAATATTCGTTGTTTTGTATTTTTTACAGTATATGATGTTGTACATTCTTAATGTCATTTTCCAACTTTTCCAGGCATTACGAAATGAATTGATGCTGACTATATTTAATATTGCATGCCCGTCTGCTTCCTGCGCAGAATCCGTAAGCAGCTCTGAGGTTGTTCTCCATTAAGGCGGTGTAATGCGTGTTCTGTCAGACAGCGTTTGTGTCACTCATTCACTTTCTGTCACTCCTGCTCCGCATTCATTTTCATCTCGCCGTCGAGTCGCTTTCTGCAGGAGATCCTATCACATCAGCGCTACGGATGCACTTCTGGCTCCAAACCAGACACTTCACCTTCCTTATCCTCCTCAAAACCCTTCCCTGATTATGTCTTGTTTCTCTATCTCTCTTTCACTTCATTTCAGCGCTTCTTGACTTCTCAACTAACAAAACTTGTTTTCTAGCTCAGCATTAAAAGAATAAAATAACAAATGTTATAAAATGTATAAAATTTTGTCTTTTTTTTTTTCTAGTATTTTTTAAAGATTTTTTTAACTAGTCATAGACCGGTATAAGATTCTGAAGGTATGATAACCCTTTGGATAAAACCATACATCACATACAGACCCTTAGCATGCGTCAGAAGCGCCACCCCAGGACAAATGTCATTCAACCGCACTAGTCAAGACCAAGCAGCAAAATCCTGCTCTCCCTCAAAAAGCAAATACGGAAGTAACTGAAATTGCAATCAAAATTCCGCTAGTCCTGGCTCAAACAGACATGGGTGCTCCTGCCAAATTTACTGTAGTTTTTCCTCCAATTCTTGAATCAAAATAGACTGAAAGAAAGCGCTTTTAAATTCTCCCCCAACCTCACCTTGGCCTGCTGATACCCATTCTAGTGGATGCTGCTCTCTCATTGGCTGTAGGTAATCACCGATGTTATCTTCAATCAGAACACATTTCACAAGGCATGATTTGATTCGCAGACAGCTCCAGATATTTAGCACGGCTAATATCTCAAGGGTGTCAGCGACTCATTTGCGATTCTCCCAGATCGCGTCTTTGATAGTTCATACGCTGTGATTGTCAGTCATTTGTTATGTATTTGTGAGACATTTGTCAGCGATTTCTCAAAACCTGACGGCGAGTCAAAATCAGGACTTGTCATGCAGTGTGAACTTGGCATTAGTGAATGAGTCGTTCATAACAGGGATTCATTCACAAACTAATCGCTCCCTCCGTTAGAATGATAAATAAAAGCAGGAGAGGAGGTGTGTTTCAGGGCATTTGTCCATCGATGTAGAAAAGTGATGGAAAGTGATAATTGTCTTAATTTAAAAACATATTTGCATACTGACCACCTGGAAAACTCCTGATCATAGATAGTGTTGAAACCAGAAGTTTACATTCTCTAAAAAAGGAACATAACCATTTAAAAAAAATGTCTGACTATTTTAGGTCTGTTAGGATTACCTAAATAATTTACATTTGCTAAATGCCAGAATAATGAGAGCATTTTTTGGGAGAATTTTTTTATTAACTTCTAGATAGTCAAAAGTTTACACACATTTTCTTGGTATTTTTTTCAGCTTTGCTTTTAAACTATAACTTTGGTCAAATGTTTTGGGTATCCTTCCACAAGCTTCTCACAATAGTTTGAAGGAATTTTGGCCCATTCTTCCTGACAGAATTGGTATAACTGAGTCAGATTTGTTGGCTGTCTTGCACACGCAAGCTTTTTCAACTGTGCCCACAAATTGTCTATAGGATTGAGGTCAGGGCTTTGTGATGGCCACTCCAAAACATTCACTCTGTTGTCCTTAAAGCATATTCAAACTTAATTTGGCAGTATGCTTAGGGTCATGGTCTGTTTGGAAGACCCATTTGTGGCCAAGTTTTAATTTCCTGGCTGATGTCTTGAGATGTTGCTTCAGTATTTCTACATAATGTTCTGTCTTCATGATGCCATCTATGCTGTGAAGTGGACCAGTCCCTCCTGCAGCAAAACAGCCCCACAACATGATGCTGCCAACCGCATATTTCACAGTCGGGATGGTGTTTCTAGGCTTGTAAGCTTTCCCCTTTGTCCTCCAAATGTAACACTGGTCATTTTGGCCAAACAGTTCAATCTTAGTTCCATCAGAACACAGGACATGTCTCCAGAAATTATTATTTTTCCCAGTGTCATTTAGCTAATTGTAATCTGGCTTTTTTTTTTTTGTTGATTATGGCTTGTTAATTTTCCCATGTTGTCACACAAGGAAGCAGTGTGTTTGAGGTTTTCCTTAAAAACTTTTCTACAGTTGTGTCTCCAATTAACTCAAATGTTGTCAATTAGCCAATCAGAAACTTCCAAAACCTTGACACCATCATCTGAGCTTTTTTTAGAGGCATAATAATCTTATTGTATGTAAACTTGACTTTTAAGAAAAGTTATAACAATTTCTCAAAAAATCTCTTTTTTTCTGCTCTTAAGCATAACAGAAACACATTTGATACTCCTAACTTACCTAAAAGAGAAAAAGTTTTGTCACATTAACATCTGACTTTTCAAAAAATGGTAATGGGCCTTTTTATACAGTGTATGTACTGTAAACTTCTGGTTTCAGCTCTATATGCATATAGACCATTTCAAAGTGCTCATGACATTGGCCCGTTAACATTTTCTCGATTCAATTCAGCTTTATTTGTATGACGCTTTTACAATGCAGATTGTGTCAAAGCAGCTTCACATAAATGGTCATTGTAATTGGAACAGTGTAGTTCAGTTTTTAGTGTTTTAAGTTTAGTTCAGTTCAGCTCAGTTCAGTGTGGTTTAATAATCACTACTGAGGGTCTAAACACTGAAGAGCAAATCCATCGATGTGTAGCTCTACCAATCCAAAACCATGCAAGCCAGTGGCAACAGCGGAGAGGGAAAAAAACTTCACAAATTGGCGAAAGTGAAGGAAAAAACCTTAAGAGAAGCCAGACTCAGTTGGGCACCACCACTTTATTTTCTCCGCTGGCCAAACGTCTTGTGCAGAGCTGCCGTCTGAGCAGCGGAGGTTGGAAGCTGGGCCTCAGTGAAGACTTGTTTGTCCCTGGAACATCACAGGAATCAGTCTCATGCTTTTCACTTCTCCATGACCACCGCAGCAGCTGCTCAGGATACGGCCTGGTCCAGGGTATGGAAACCTTGGGATCATCTCGTCTCTGTTCTTGGATCGAATCAGTGACTCTGCGTAGTCTGAGGACCTCGGGATAAGTATCCCCAGGTGGAAATGGAGAAATAAAGAGAATAATTAGCGTAGCTGCTGTTCATAGTTTACATAAACAAGATGCAGAAACCTGTGTGGAAACCCGGTAAGTGATGCACTGAGTGTATGCTTTACTAAACAGACAGGTCTTTAATCTAGTTTTGAACTGCGAGAGTGTGTTTGAGCTTCGGACATTATCAAGAAGGCTAGTCCAGAGTTTAGGAGTTAAAATGAGAAAGCTCGACCTCCTTTACTCGACTTTGCTATTCTTGGTACTACCAGAAGCCCTGAGTTTTAAGATCTTAAAGAGCGAGTTGGATTGTAGCGAGATAGTAGCAAGATAGATAAACAGGAGCTAGATTATTTAAAGCTTTATAGGTAAGAAGGAATATTTTAAATTCAATATGAAACTTAACAGGCAGCCAGTGTAAGGAGGATAAAATTGGGGTGATATGATCATATTTTCTAGACCTGGTAAGAACTCTGGCTGCTAAATTTTGTACTAGTTGAAGTTTGTTAATAGAGGATGCTGGGCAGCCAGCAAACAGTGCGTTACAGTAATCCTGTAACAAGAGGCAATTCAATCAAAACGTCATGTTAAAGCAGCTACCATGAGATTATTTATTAATATGTGGCTCATTTTGGATTCTCTGAAACTATCTAAATGAAAAATGTAAAACAGGAAATACGTTGCGACATTTGTTTTTGTTTACATTCCTCAAAATAGTCTTTATGCATTCCTATAGACAACAATAGCGTAGGCAACATCTAATGTAAATATCTATGGGATAAATCTATCATGATTTTATGGTTTTGTGACTACTGCTCTAAAATATAGGTTTTCATGCTCTTCATGTGAATGAGATCTGGAGCTGATAGTTTAGGGTTGATTATGGTCATTTTTTAAGCGAGGTTCTTAATAATTAGCCAGCTGGGCTCTGCATGTTCTTAATGGAGGTCCATTGGGTGGAACTGGCATGGTTTTAGGATGTGCCAAATGAAGCATTTGGGAAGAGCATGTTCATCTAATCCCACCAATCAAAACATTAAGGGCACATAAATAATTGTTGACCTGAACGGCCAGTGTTTTAATGGTTAGTGTGGTTCAGTTAACCCTTCTGTGGGGTTACACGTGCAATCACACATTCATTCTAAGAAAATAATTTTTATTTATTAGTAGGAATGTAGATTGACCGGTAAATCGAAAGCTTTGCATTTCGGCCCAGCTCCTTCTTTACCACATTGGACCGGTATATCAACCGCTGCTGCTGCACTAATCCGCCTGTCAATCTCATTGTTCTATTCTTCCCTCACTCATGAACAAAACCCCAAGATACTTGAACTCCTCCACCTGGGGTAAGGACTTTCCTCCAACCTGAAGATGGCAAGGCACCTTATTTCGGTGGTGCTGATTTTCATCCCAGCCGCATCACATTTACCTTCAGAAAATTTGACTTAATGGGCTCTATTTTGATGGTCCATGCGCAAAGTATAAAGTGCAGGGTGCAAACGCTTTTAGGGTGGGTCAGATTCCACTTTTGCTAATATAAACACGGAAAAATCCGTTTTGCGCCGTGACGCATGATCTAAAAGGGTTTAGTTTATTTTCTTAATGAGTTATAGGTGTGTTTTGAGAATAAACCAATCAGAGTCTCATCTCCCATTACCTTTAAGAGCCAGTTGCGTCGCGCCAAGAGCGCATTTGCTATTTACATGATGTAAAGTAAGTGTAAGTGGAAAAACTGAGCATTTCACTTGCAAGAAAACAGTTAAACAGAGCGAGAATGAGAGATAAGGCCTTCTCATTATCTACTTTCACTTTCGCTCTTGTGGATAGGGAAACCTTGTATGCACAGACATCAATTAGCCTATAAATAATTAATTTCGTTAAGTGCAAAGATTTGTTTCAAAACTGTTTTTAAATTCATTTCTAATTTCCAGCAAACGAATAAATGAACAATAATAACGAAGTGTGCTCAAAAACTTGTGTTATATCCAAATACACATGCTGTACCCAATATGGTCTGAAACCTGACAGGTAAACAAGTCTAAGCTTGTTTTTAATAAAACAAATACAAATATGGATATAATAAATAATACTGCTAATAATAATAACATTATACAAAAGCAAATTGTTATGAATGAACTGAAAAAGCCTCCCGAGATGAAGGCATGAAGGCAGTGGTTTTTATATTCATGTAGGCTAGAAAAAAATATGTTTTGTAATATTTTAATACTTTATATTTATATTCTATATATGTTCTTATTATATCCTATATATATCCTTAATATTTAAATTATTTTTCATTTGTAAAGATATTTGTGTATTGCTGTACATCTTGTGTGTATTAAGTAGTGTGTAAGCGAGGCGCACAACTAACGTGCTCTGCGCTGGACTTTAGACCGGCTTTGTTTTGGTCGATTGAAAAATCTGTTATAGTTTCTCAAAATAGCAACGCGCCAGCAAGAACCAGAACGCCTATGGGTGCAGATATGAGAGCAAGGTCATTTGCTATTTAGACAGCGTGGCGGAAAACGTCAAAGCGACTCTTGCGCCAAGCTGAAACTAGCAAACAACAATAGAGTCGCGCCTTGTTCCACATTGCGCCGGGTGTATGATAGGGCCCAATATCTTAAATCCTTTGATTTATAGGCAAGTATTTATTTTTAGTCATTTTAAGTTTTGAAAAGTCTTATTTATTAATTTATGTTTTTTGCAATGTATTTAGCAAATGTTACAGTGAAATTGTTCCTAAAATGTTAAAGTATAAACCACTTCTTTTTTAGCACAAGCCTTGATATCGTACAAAATTTTGTAAAGTAATATATGTCTTTTGCTTTTCAGTGAAATCATAAAAGTAATAAGTAAAATTATTCAATATTAAAGATTCTCTTTATAGTTATTTTACAAAAAAATTAAAGTAATAAACACTACCTGACGAACGTCTTGTCGCTATCTAAGTTGTAGGAACAGCTAATAATAACTTGATTTCTAGTTGATCATTTGTTATCAGGCAAAGGCCTCTAGATTACGCTTATTTTACCACAATAAAATATTATCATGCTTTGATGGAGAAAAAATGAATATTGTATCTGACTCCATCATGAGCTTGGAGGACTGCATCCATACATCTCTGCAATGACTCAAATCTCTGATTAATAAAGTCATCTGGAATGGCAAAGAAAGCGTTCCTGCAGGACTCCCAGAGTTCATCAAGAGTCTTTGGATTCATCTTCAATGCCTCCTTCTCCATCTTACCCTAGACTTTCCAATAATGTTCATGTCTGGTGACTGGGCTGGCCAATCCTGGAGCACCTTGATCTTCTTTGCTTTCAGGATCTTTGAATGTGGAGTCTGAAGAATGAGAAGGAGCGCTATCCTGCTGGAGAATTTGCCCTCTCCTGTGGTTTGTAATGTAATGGGCAGCACAAATGTCTTGATGGCAGGCTGT
>NC_141025.1:6972500-6975000 GCF_052040795.2 Danio rerio | reverse complement strand
ATGAACTACCTCAAAATAGGGTTGATCAAAAAAAATATATTAATGCAAATCAAATATATAATATATCCCTTTCTCGTTTTTGCTACCCTTTCGTAAGGGTGCTGAAAAAGCGCTACGGTTTGGTTCGGTACGCTATCGTACCGTGCCACTCAGTGGAAACGGGCCATAAATGAATCTGTTTTCAAAAAAGTGGACTGTTTTTTAGCTCTAAACCTTTACAAATAATAAAGTACACAGAAAAAAAGATCAATTAGGTTTACATTCTTTAAGCAACTTTGTTTGCATCGTATTCTACCAAAAATTGTGATTAAAAGCTTCAGCAACTGCCACTGATACATTTGATACCATTATATGCATACATGCGGTATTACGTGCACTGTAATGATGGCTTCAGTAATGTTATGCTTCTAGTCGCAACGTTCTGTTGCATTTTCAACTCCAGCTCAGTTTCAATAAACATTATCACAAAGTGACACTGCAACCGCAAACTATCCAAGTCTCACTTGGACGCTTTCAGCTGTACTCTCCCCTCTCGCTGTGCCTATCAGCTCTGTAATAAGTTGTTTCATCTCTGTAGTTCTTTCAGCGCTGTGTAGGTGTTTTCTGAGAGGTAGCTGATATAAATGAGTGTTAGTCCGGCTGGTTCACGATTCCTCTTTCTCCCTCTATCAGTCTTGCAGGACGTAAACACATAAAATAGGTGTATGGAACCGCCATCAAACCTGTGCAAATAATCATGACCTTGTCTGACACCGACTCCAACCTCTCACTTCAGCGCTCCGGCTTTACTTCTGCAGACGGGAAATGGAAGATGGGGTTTTATAAAAAGCAGATATTCTTGAACAGATGTGAATGTCGACATGAAATCAAAATGGATGCTATTTATTTTTATACACATTCAGAATACATCCCCTACTAGACATTATCATAGACTGTAAAATATATGGACGTAGTATCCGTGACGTCACCCATAGGTTTCTAAAGAGCGCAAAAGAAGCCACAAGTAGGCACGGCCAACTGTCACCATTTTGTTCGCGCGTCATCACACCCACGGCGGGATACCAAACAAGGGCAAAGAGGCGGAGAGTGAGCGGAGCTACAGACACCTGCTGGCATTTAGCTTGGACCTGGTTCAGACACACTTTACTTTGGGAGAAATGCTTAATACTTCATCACCTGTGACTCGTTTGTATTCTGACCACTTGTGCTTGGTTGTACACTATATCAATAAAGTGTTTAGACTTTTAAAAACACTGCTGTAATACACTGAGCCACTAAACATTGTTCTTATGACGTTTTTCAACAGGAGGAAAACGCAAATTACTTCCAAACACTTCAGATATAGTCTGTGTTAGTTAATGTAAGACTATTGATGAAATCCAGCATAACACTGTATGACAACGCTTCAGATGACTGTTCTAGAGCCTAAAGCTAATCAATCTGTCAGATTCTGGAGTGCATTACAACTCTAAATATAAATATAAACGATAAGTGATCTTAAATAAAACAAATACATGTATAGAGATGGTATATAAGTATATAACTTTACTCACATGGGAAACGAAGGCCACATGAATGGTTTGTGAGCACAATTAAGTGCACTCAGCATGCCATGCCATCTAATAATTGTAGGAAACAAGTCCAAAAGGCAGTTGACTGTGTAAAGCCACATAAAACAACACAGAAATACGATAAATATGCCGAGTTCAGTGGCTAATCTGCAGGATTCAGCTGAGGTGACGTGACGGCGACCAAAGAGACCAAGCTGTCACTCAAGTGGCCACTCCCTTAATTATGCAAACTTAATATAACTTAATATAAAGGAAACGGATGAGTTATAAAAAAATTCACCCCCCTCACAGTTGTCATGAAGGGTAATATTAGCTGTATTAACCGAAATCTTTTTTTGTACCAGGCTGTAAACACCTTTTTTTCTGCTGTAAAGTTGGCCATTTTAACAGTGGGCTCAATTGAAATTTGCTCTATTTTGGAGCCAGGAGCGGCCAGGACTAGAGGAACTTCGGATGAATTGCAGTTTTAGTTACATCCATATTGCCTTCTGAGGGAGAGCGGGAGGTTGCCGCTTGGACATTATTCATTGCACAAAAGAAATTTAAGTGAAGTTTATTTATAATCTAATTTCAAGAGGATCACGTGGTTATGATTGCTTGCAACCGGTCCTGCATTATTCAATTTATGATTCATGTAAGGAGAATTGCAGTGATAAGTAATATAGCTGTTTGCACTAGATGAAACACGACAGAAATTTAAATACAGCCATTCAGAAGCACAGAATAGTGCACTCACTGCACTTCAGCGTAATAGTTAGGTTTATTATCTAATTAATACACATTAAACCTTTTTAACATTATTAAATGTAGCTGCTGAGTCACTGTTATGTGTTGGCTTGCACTGAGTCACGGTTGTAAAGTTCAATTTCAAACAGTTTATTTTATTTTCAAGATCTGAGGTGAACTATCTGCTGCTGCTTTCAGTAGTA
>NC_141025.1:6965000-6967500 GCF_052040795.2 Danio rerio | reverse complement strand
TAAGGGCACTCACTGTGTAATTAATCCATTGTGGATCTACTTCGGGTTTTCCATTCCCACTCATGGAAACAGGCGTTTCATAAATGCCTGAACACAACATCTGTAATAGTATATTTAATGGGTTTGGTATCCGCTTGTTAAGTCTGACGTCACGCGAAGCGGCTTCCGGGTCCAAGCGCTCTATACAACTGAATGGGGAGACTTATAAAATGGCATTAATAAACGTTTACAAAGCGATTTAATGCTTTCGAAAATCACGATCGCAGTATATATGTCCATGCCTAATATCCGATGGCCAGAAAGTGATTAATTTTTTTATAAATTGTTAAATTTTTGGTATTTGTTATGCAGCAAACCCAGAGATTGTTGTGTACACTATGACTTTATATAAAATTAACTTTAATGTGTGATAGGAATAAAATGTGATCATAAACGAATAGGGATGTAACGGTATTGTAAATACCGTCATACCACAATATAATTTTTTTGCGATATTACCGTAGTCGCATGACTCGGTAAAACTACAGGTCTTCTGAGAAAATTTGCTCAGGCTAATGAAGCGAACGGGAGGTAGCGAAAACTACAATTCCCATCAGCCCAGGGGTGGCCATCATCCCTTGCGGTCTGTTGTCGCTACAGATACAGTAATGCGGAAATGGAGTGTGCTGCTAGAAGCGGGCATCAAAAAGAGCTGGAAATGATCGAACCTGAAGCGGGTGTTGTCGCCGCACGCGTACTGAATAGCTGTGTTGTCGCGCGCGTTCTGATCAGCTGTGTTGTCGCGCGCGTTCTGATCAGCTGTGTTGTCGCGCGCGTACTGTAAAGCGGGGAGGGGGAGGGGGGGTTGAGCGCGCATACTCAAGAGCGGTGTTGTCGCGCGCCTACTGAAGGGCGGGACGGAGGGTGTGACACAGCACACTGTTCAGATTGATACAGACATAAGACCTCTATCTCACTCATGGCTTGTCCAGTCAAGTGGGGGAAAGACAATGCACAACGTTACCCACTGCTGTCAACCTGGGCCAAGTCATATCTCTCTGTCCCAGAAACCTCAGTCCCAAATGAGAGGGGTTTTTCTGCTGCAGGGGACATTGTAAATGCCCAGAGATACCAGCTTTTACCAGATTATATTTATATGATAATTTTCCTTAAAACCCATCTCTATCTAAGTAAGTGAGTGATTAAATGTTGAATGTGATGAGTTTTCAACAATACTAAATTGAAACTTTATTTTTTTACATAGTTTAATAATTTTTTGTTATTAAAATTGAAGTTCCTGTTTCAAAGCTTACAGATAGATGACTAATTTGTATGTCATTGACACTTTTGGCACTTTTTTGGAGTATTTTCATTAGTTTTGTTTTTTCCTGTAAATGATTCAATAAATACCGTACCGTGACATTCATACCGAGGTATTACCGTACCGTGAAATTCTGATACCGTTACATCCCTATAAACGAATGATTTCTCCACTTAAATGAATGGCGGCTTGGACCCGGAAACAGTATTACATACGTCACAAACACGTCACCACTTAACAAGCGGATTATTCAGCATGTTTAATAAATACAACTACATCAACATGCCCAAAGGTGTACCTGAAGTGTATGCATTTTTTTTACTGTAGCATGTTAAAGGTGTTGCATGTAAAGCCGTGAATAAAAGGAGTTTTCCCCAATATTGTTTAAAAAAAAAAATCTCTACACATAAAATCGCCAAACTGCACTTGTTATGGGCACGTCGAACCAACAGGCGGTGATTATGACACTTTTATGCTGTGTTCACACCAAACTGGCAGTTAAGTATTTGCGGAAGTATATTCAGACAAGTCAATGCAAAAGTGGTAAAGAGGCAAATTTCCGTACTGCAGTATGAGACTCAGGCCCCGTTTACACTAATGCGATTTCGTTTTAAGGTTTGCTACGGTTACGCCATCCGTCCACACTACGCCGGAGTTTTCGAGCCCCGAAAACGGTGGAGAGGCCGTTTTCATTCTAAAACACTGCTGCTCCGTCTCAGCACCCTATCATACACCTGCCGTAATGTGGCGCAAGGCGCGATGCAATACTTGTTTGCTAGTTTCAGCTTGGCGCAAGAGTCGTTTTGAGGCATTTCGCCACGCTGTTTAAATAGCAAATGCATTATCGCTCATATGTGCGCCCATAGGCGTTCTGGTCTAAAAAGGAAGGCGTTCTGAGGCGGACCGCTGGCGCGTTGCTATTTTGAGAAACTACTGTATAATAGATTTGTCATTAGACCAAAACAAACCCGGTCTGAACTCCAGCGCAGAGTTGCGCCTCGCTTACACACTGCTAAATAGCCTACTCACAAGATGTAGAGCAATACGCAAGTATCTTTACTTATGAAAAAATAAAAAATTAAAGATAAGCCTATATATATGATATATTAAGAATATATATATGATATAAATATAGAGGATTAAAATATTACAAAACATATTATTTTTTAGCCTACATAAATATGAAAAACCACTGCTTTT
>NC_141025.1:6917500-6960000 GCF_052040795.2 Danio rerio | reverse complement strand
TATAATTTTTATAAATTGCGTTTAGTTGATCTGAAACTTTACTTACATTTTCTTTTCTTGTAAATAATAAAAGTTGCGTCAGATTGATGAAAAAGAACCTCAATAGCTGCGTGAACAGGGCCACAATGGCTTTTTTTTACATTGAAACAATATGATACAGTATCTTCTGTCTATGACTGGCAAAGGCGTCCGAAAAAACTGTTGAATATCCGCGAATATTTGGTTAACTAAAAAAACAATTTACTGATGTTTGTAATGCATAGAAAAACGCAAAGCAGAATTCTCCTGAGCTCAATAACCCACTAATAACAGCCACTTTGTGATGGTTTTCAAGGTGGTTAATGAGGTTTGTTGTGTTACCTTGGGAGGTTTGGACTGAACAGGAACAAAGGCTACCTGATCAACACTGCATTTCTCGAAAAAAGACTTGCAATAGACGCAGTCACCTGATGCGGTACAACCTGTAAACCCCACCCATTGAATTAACGGCTTGGTCTTTCTAATGTAAAATCGAGACGATATACGATATTTAATTATTGATCGTTGGCCACAAATATCGTTATTGTCATAATAATATGATTAATCGTGCAGCCCCCGTGACTCTAGCTTCATAGCTAAAGGGCTAACATGCATTTTATGAAGAAAATAACAGTGTTTATGTGCTTTATAAAGGATGATAAACAGCGTCGATACGTTTAGGGCCGTGTCTGAGTCCACTACATCCTTTCAGAGGTTTATCCAGCTCTTTAAGCTCATAGACTCCTCCAGAAACTGAACCTGGCTGATGGAGGTTTTCAGCGGTGCTTCTGACTGAGCCCAGCCCAGTTTGATAAACTTCTTGTCTGTGTCTGCTGGGGGATTTCCCCTGGGACACCGACAACAGTCGATACGTCACAATCACGCCCCCACAAGAGCAAGCTCCTGATTGGTTAAAGCGGCGCGAATGTCCACTGAAGCTCAGATTTTTGAACGCGAGTGATCGCGCGAAACGCGCATTAAGCGCGATATACGCGCAAAACGCTCAATTCGCGCCACGCCATTCGCGCCATGCGCACCGCGCAATTCTCGTCATTCGCGCCGTGCCATTCGTGCGTATCGCGCCGCAGGATGTCTATTCGCGCGTTTGCATTGACTTAACATGTAAATCACTCGCGCTTGACGCTCGTGCCGCATCTGGTGTGAACGCAGCATTAGTCCCGTATGGTTGCAGGGTCGGCTCTTTGAAACAAGTCCTCCATTTAGACTTGTCCATATGATAACAACTTTTTTTACACATTCCGGCCGGCCTGCCCTCTGGGCCTGTCACCCTCATACACTACGGAAAATTTAGCCTACCCAATTCACCCGCAGCATGTCTTTGGACTGTGGGGGAAACCGGAGGAAACCCACGCGAACGCAGGGAGAGCATGCAAACTCCTCACAGAAATGCCAACTGAGCCAAAGGACTAACCAGTGACCCAGCGACCTTCATGCTGTGAGGCGACAGCACTACCTACTGCGCCACTGCCTCGCCCACAGTAGTAACATAATATGAAAATATAAAGCATTGTATCGTTTAATAATAGTAATGTAAATACAATTCATTTCTAAATAACTTAAAAATGTAACTTAACATAAATACCTTAACATTTTTAATTAAAAAATAATAATCTACAGCTTTTAAAACAGTGTGTTCGTAGAATACAGTCAAAATTATTAGCTCTTTTGTGAAATTTGAATTCTTTTTTTCCTTTGTGCTGATTAACGAAGGGATTTTTTCCAACAGTTTTTCATACATAATAGTTTCCAAACAAAATCTACCAAAACAAAATCTGATTTAGTTTGTAAAAACAGTCAAACTAATGCGCATGGTTTGCCACTTCCCTAAACTCCGAGCGTGGCGTCTTTACCACAGCGTGGGGTGGTTTTCGCTTTTTTTTGTTGTTGTTTTTTTCTCCTTTCCCCTGCTGTCTTCTTCTTCTACTCCTGTCTCGCCTCACTTCGGCGTCGCTCTAAATATATCTCGCCGTGTCTACCTTTCTCCCCGTCTCTCCGCTTGCACAGTCTTGTCCAATAAAGTTAGCCATGCTTCACCAATCCAATCTGACACACTTTTACATAACAATTCTATCTGCAGCCTGCGCCCTCCCTTCCCAGACGCAATTCAAAGCTTTCTCCATGAATGAGTGACTGTAATGCAGTATTTTAACACTGAATATTAGATGCGTTTGGTGAATAGCATCTATTAGTGTTGAAATGCACTCCTGTCTTTCTGAACGGAGGGCTGTGGATGCTTCAATGCCATTTTTGTGCGTGTGGGAATTCTTGTGGACTTGTTTTTTTTAAGGAGCTCTTTGGCTCTTTTCCAACATCCTATGGATGTTTAGTATTGATTAGGGCAGGCTGGAGATTCTCCTGTAGTGTTTATACCCGGGTGTATCTGTGTCATGATGTACAGGATTGTAGATAATGAATTAGTTGTGGATTTTTATGAAGTAACACTCATGCTCGGTGTTGTGATTTTAAAAAGTAATCTAACTCAAATATCTTTTGGTAGTCATATTTCTAGTCATATATGTTGAGTAAAAAACTTGAGTACTGTGAAGTATGATGCATGACATACTTTTCATTAGGATAGTTACTTTTTTATTAGTAATTGTGTACATTTGTACACTACCTTACACAAGTCTTGTTGTTGATCCCAGTTGTAAGAGCAGCAAATAATAGCTTTGCTGTTCATTTGGAAAAGTGGCTGATTTCTAATGAATCATCTGTTGAGCTGCATCCCAATCATCACAAATACTGCAGAAGACCTACTGGAACCCGCATGGACCCAAGATTCTCTTAGAAATCAGTCAAGTTTGGTGAAAGAAACATCATGGTTTGGGGTCACATTCAGTATGGGGGTTGTGCGAGAGATCTGCAGAGTGGATGGCAACATCAACAACCTGAGGTATCAAGACTTTTGTGCTGCTCATTACATTACAAACCACAGGAGAGGGCAAATTCTCCAGCAGGATAGCGCTCCTTCTTATAGAAAGTCAAGGTGCTCCAGGATTGGCTAGCCCAGTCACCAGACATGAACATTATTCAGTATGTATGGGGTAAGATGGAGAAGGCATTGAAGATGAATTCAAAGGATCTTGATGAACTCTGGGAGTCCTGCAAGAACGCTTTCTTTGCCATTCCAGATGACTTTATTAATCAGTGATTTGAGTCATTGCAGAGATGTATGGATGCAGTCCTCCAAGCTCATGATGGAGTCAGACACAATATTCATTCTGTCTCCACTGCAGCAGGACTTTATATTCTATACTGGACATTATTTCTGTTAAATGACGAGACTTTTGTCTTAGCAAAGTCAGAGCTTACTGTCCTAATGAAATAAGTCAAAATCAAGGCATGATCATGTCGTTTTTCCAACACATTTTTAAACCTAATCGTATTATAACAAATTTCCTTTGTCTTTGCCATGGAAACGGTATGTAATATTTTGTTACATATTTAGCAGATACTAGTTTTCAGCTTAAAGTGACATTTAAAGCAGGGGAGTCAAACTCAATTCCTGGAGGGCCGAAGCCCTGCACAGTTTAGTTCCAACCCTGCTCCAACACACTTACCTGTAGGTTTCAAACAAGCCTGAAGGACTCAATTAGTTTGATCAGGTGTGTTCAATTAGGGTTGGAACTAAACTGTGCAGAGCTGCGGCTCTTTTGGAAGCGAGTTTGACACCTGTGATTCAAAGGGTTAACTAGGCAAGACATTGGTTTGTTCTGTTGCCAATGGGGAAAAATCTAATATTAATGACCAGTAAATTTGCTTTTATTAATGTAAAAACTGCTTTTATCCCAGCCAAACTAAAAGAAATAACTTTCTCCAGAAAAAAAGGAGAAAATACTGTCAAAATGCCACATTTAACCTCACCTGGGAAATTGAAAAACAATGCTAATATTTAAAAATAATTTAGTTTTCAACTGTTGATATCTGTAAAGGACAATACACAACTTCATTAGTAATATTTTTGTTTGTGATGTTTTGTGTATGGTCTGGGGGGTCCAATTTCGCTATACGAAAGTGTAGTGACAAATAAAGGCTTGATTGATTGATTGATTGAATATAAATAATTATTGATATTATTATATAATATAATATAAATCATTATATTATTTAAAACGTGAATGTAATATATATATATATATATATATATATATATATATATATATATATATATATATATATATATATATATATATATATATATATATATATATATTTGGAGCAGTTTTATACTGTAAGCAGGGCAATCTAGCTGCAACTTAAAGTGCAAAGCTTCACGATTATTAAGCATTACTGGCTCCGAGATCTCAGGGGACGCTTGCGAAGTCTTTAATAACAGTGATATTTTAGAGTTATGATTCATTTAGATGCTACCCAGCCCGATTGCGTATGAAAGTGCAATATGCGCGGCAGCACGCGGAAGACTGAGATGGGTTGAGGAGGGTCAGCGTTCCTGCCACCAGGACACACTGAGCATTAAGAAATGCTGGATTCATTAAACTGTCACTGTAAATCTCTGTCCACACCGACTCAGAGAGAGAGAGAGAGAGAGAGAGAGGGAGAGAGAGAGAGAGAGAGAGAGATGGCAGGAATATGTGAGTGGAAAAGAAAGCATAGGGAGGGAGATGCTACAAAAGAGATGGAATATGGAATGGAGAGCAACATAAATTATAGAGATTCAAAGATGTAGCGAGGGATTTGATTTGTTCCTATAATATCCCTCAACTGACCTTCGGACATGATATATATTTCGTTTAGATTTTCTTTCATAACTGCTGTTGTGTTACATTAGGTTTCAAGATGAAACTGTGACGTAAACAAATGAATAGCCATACATTTGTTGTTAGACTAAATGTGCTCTATGGCTTTCAAAACGAATCGTGATGCACAAGAATGAATGCCTGTGTGTGTGTTATTATTATGTTTTGTATCTTTTGTATGTTATGTATCTTGTTATTATGTTAATGTATGTATGTATGTATTCCGTTTCTTGTGTCCTGATCTGTACTTACACAAATTTAGCAAATACATTCTTTATAAGCTTCCTATTGGAAAAAATGACTACAGTAGATACAGTCACTGCTTGAGGGTTGTAACTTTACACCGTGTCCTTAAAAAAAGATTCCAGGGACAAACAATTTGGCTGTCTGCACAAATCCCGAGACGACAGAAACATTTAAATAGCAGCCATTTATTTAAATATCAGCCACTGCACTGCCAATGAAATGGTAAAGGTAAAATATCCCTCCTATTACATATGATTTCCAATGTAGATGTGAATTCTATATGATGTAAATATTGTTTTTATGAATAAAAATAATCATTTTCTAACATATATATATATTACATACATATATATTAAGGGTGTCACGATCCTCCAAATCCTCGATTCGATTACATTTTTGATTCTAAAGTCACGATTTGATTCGATTTTTGATTATGAAAAATTAACTAATTAATTAATTAATTAATTAATAACGAATTAATTATTTGTAGCCTACCGTTTAAATTACCTGACTTGCTTGGTCTTTGTTTTACCCATAAACAAATCAAACAGTAAATGAATAAAGGTAAGTTACACACATAATTACCACCTGTCAATCACTTTTTTTCTGCGGGACTCGTGAATAGTGATCTGTGTCGTTATAATGGCGTCGGTAAAAAGGTGCACAACCAACTGGAACCAGCCAACAGTATCTGAGGTGTTCGCTAAAATGACTAAGTACAAGTGTAAAAGTAAAGATTGAAGCAGTCTACTGATCCGCTGACTGCCTGGACTCGCTATCTGTTTGTGCGTCTGTGTGAATGAGTGTGTGGTCACGTGATGTGCGTTTTCAGAGGTAGTGAGGAAGGAGGGCTGCTCAGAAATGCTACACGCCAGTGTGGATGTGGATCGTTGTCGTTCTAAAATGGCATTTAAAAACAAAGACATATTAGTGTAAACAGGGCCTGAGTGTGTATTTTTCATGAGCGGATGTGCAACGGGTGCGGGGAGGAGGATCGCGATGCGCCCATCGTCTATCATCCCAACCGTAATACGTACATAGCAGAGCTTGCAAACTGTGTTTTTTTTTTTGTCGACAACACGAACTTTGTCAACATAACTCACTGGAAATCCAAAATGCTTACACACCTGCGACTTCATTGAAAGAGGAGAGGATTTAAGTTCTGTCGACGGGTCTCCTGCATCTGCAGTTTAACAAGCACTTCAACAAGCCTGTTTTTTCCCGCTTGGCAAGCCAAGCTGACATGACATGGGGGCGTGGCAGCATCGACCATTCTTTTTTTTTTATTCGATAATCGAAGTTGAGCATAAATTTCGATCAATTTCGATTAGAAATCAAAATCGTGACACCCTTAATATATATATATATATATATATATATATATATATATATATATATATATACACACACATCTATGTGTGTATTTATATGTATACAAAATAAATATGCATAGTACACACATATAGTTTTTGAAAACAAGCTTTAATTTTATATGCGAGTAATCTTTCGACAGCGCTAGTCAATTTTAATTATAAATATATAGTATTAAATAAGTATTAATAGGGAAGGAAAAGGCTGAATGGAAGATGCTGGTTCTGTAGTTTGTATTTAAGTTCGCACATAATTTTCTCGCTAGTGAACCATTCAGTTTTTCTACTTACGAAATCTGTTAAGAAAACAGCAAGTGTGCCATTTCACCAGAGGTGGCAGTAACGCACCAAAACCTTGTTGTCAAACACTGTAAAACGGGAAGAAGAAATCATCATTCTCTCCATCATATGGATTTACCTTCGGATAGACACCGGCCTCACAGTTCCGTGATTGTCGGTGCCATGACTTATTGATACGTGATCGGTAAATGTTGCTTGTGTGGACACTACTGCGCTACTTGACTATAAATAGTTTCGCTACTGAAAAGCCGTTTGATTTAGAAAGTAGCAATGCTACTGCCACGCTACTGAGAAATGTAGTTAAGCTAGCAGCGTCACTACTTGTAGTGATGCTACTGCCCAACACTGCACTAGAGACATATAGAACAATCAGATGCTACAATAACTAACAAACACTCCTTATGCGCAAAGCACACACCCATAACTTATTAAGAGACTAAAGACAACCCTTTTAGATTGTGCTGAGCACAACAATTGACACTTTATCCCTTATAATTTACACTTAATACCCACATAACCATGCCCCTCCACCCATCTCCCCAAAAATTTAACTGAAATAGAATTGGTTGGAAAACACTAGAGACTTAAAGTACAGTACAATCAGATGCTAAGGACTTAGGACAACTCTTTTAGATTAAGATTATATTAAGTTTCAGCCTTATTCGATTTTCAGTTTTGTTTGTTTGGGTGGCATGGTAAAACTGGGTATCAATCAGTGGTGTGAAGTAACAAATTACAAATACACAAATGAAAGTAAAATCGAATTGTGCGGAAAACACAAGAGACTTTTAGAACAGAACAATCAGATGCTACAATAACTAACAAACACTCATTATGCCCAAAACACACAGCCATACTTCATTAAGAGAGACTAAGGACAACACTTTTAGATTATGGGCCTGGCGCAACAAATGTTTTTCCTATACTTAAAGTGGACAAAGTGGATTCGGACATGTCCTAAGTGCTTTGAACAGTACTTTGATTTATTTGAGTGTTTGTTAGTTATTGTAGCGTCTGATTGTTCTGTTCTGAAAGTCTCTTGTGTGTCAGCCCTATTCGATTTCAGTTTCATTTGTTTGGGTGGCATGGTAAAACTGGGTATCAATCAGTGGTGTGAAGTAACAAATTACAAATACACAAATGAAAGTAAAATCGAATTGTGCGGAAAACACAAGAGACTTTTAAAACAGAGCAATCAGATGCTACAATGACTAACAATCACTCATTATGCCCAAAACGCACAGCCATACTTTATTAAGAGAGACTAAGGACAACCCTTTTAGATTATGCGCCTGGCACAACAACCGTTTTTCCTATACCTAAAGTAGACAAAGTAGATTCGGACATGTCCTAAGTGCTTTGAACAGTACTTTGATTTATTTGAGGGTTTGTTAGTTATTGTAGCGTCTGATTGTTCTGTTCTGAAAGTCTCTTGTGTGTCAGCCCTCTTCGATTTCAGTTTCATTTGTTTGGGTGGCATGGTAAAACTGGGTATCAATCAGTGGTGTGAAGTAACAAATTACAAATACACAAATGAAAGTAAAATCGAATTGTGCGGAAAACACAAGAGACTTTTAGAACAGAACAATCAGATGCTACAATAACTAGCAAACACTCATTATGCCCAAAACACACAGCCATACTTCATTAAGAGAGACTAAGGACAACACTTTTAGATTATGCGCCTGGCGCAACAACTGTTTTTCCTATACTTAAAGTGGACAAAGTGGATTCGGACATGTCATAAGTGCTTCGAACAGTACTTTGATTTATTTGAGTGTTTGTTAGTTATTGTAGCGTCTGATTGTTCTGTCCTGTAAGTCTCTTGTGTGTCAGCCCTATTCGATTTCAGTTTCATTTATTTGGGTGGCATGGTAAAACTAGGTATCAATCAGTGGTGTGAAGTAACAAATTACAAATACACAAATGAAAGTAAAATCGAATTGTGCGGAAAACACAAGAGACTTTTAGAACAGAACCATCAGATGCTACAATAACAAATCCTCGTTTCTTTACAAGAGCTCAAGGATTCAGCAGAATCAGGCTGAGACAGCAGCTCTTGATGATCTGGTTTCCGCTTCTCCCTCACCTAATAATGTGGAATTATCAGCACAGCAGAATAAGTACATAAGGGAGCCGGAGCATCAGTGCTTATGACGCTAATGAGGGAACAAGACGCTGAGGTGCATCATATATCATAAACTCTGATGATAAAGTTATTTTTTCATTAGTACTTTAGAGAGTTTGCGCCGCCCACGCACGCAGTGTAGGTGGGCTCAATGAGTTAACAACATTGTTCATTTAAGAGAACAACTCTTTGTTGTAGCGGTGCCGGACTAAAGCACATTTCTTTTTGTTTGTCGTAAATTGATGTACTAAGTGTTTCCTCCTTTGTTGTGACAGTCGAAGCCAAAATGATTAGCCCTGCTGTGAATTTTGTATTCGTTTTCACATATTTCCCAAGTGATTTTTAAGAGAGCGAGGGCATTTTCACAATATTTGCTGTAAAAAAAAAATTCGGCTAGTCTCATTTGTTTTATTTTTTTGGGAAAAAAAAGCATATTATAATTAAATATATATATATATATATATATATATATATATATATATATATATATATATATATATATATATATATATATATATATATATATATATATATATATATATATATCTTTAAGGTCAATATCATTAGCCCTTTTTAGATTTTAGCTACAGAACAAAGTGCTGTTAACTTTCCAAAAACTTGCTTAATTACCCCAAATTGCATAGTTAACCTAATTAATCTAGTTAAATATTTGAATAATAGTATTAATAACTAGATTCTTAAAGTTTGAGGACAAACTTTGAGGCTGCCTTGTGAACGCCTGACGGTAATAGTTTATTAAGTTTAAATAGTTTAAAAAAATATGAAAAGATAGATAGATAGATAGATAGATAGATAGATAGATAGATAGATAGATAGATTAGCATGTTATTAGCATGATTCTAGCATGAATTAGCATGTTACTAGCATGATTCTTGCATGAATTAGCATGCTATTAGCATGATTCTAGCATGAATTAGCATGTTACTAGCATGATTCTAGCATGAATTAGCATGATTCTAGCATGAGTTAGCATGATTCTATTATGAATTAGCATGTTACTAGCATGATTCTAGTACGAATTAGCATGTTACTAGCATGAATCTTGCATAAATTAGCATATTATTAGCATGATTCTAGTAAAAATTAGCATGTTACTAGCATGATTCTAGCATGAATTTGGCATGTTATTAGCATGATTCTAGTATGAATTAGCATGTCACTAGCATGATTCTAGCATGAATTAGCATGTTATTAGCATGATTCTAGCATGACTGCATGTTACTAGCATGATAGATAGATATTAGTCTGGGCCTCTATAATGGAAGTCTATGGGACCGTAGCTAGGGTGCAGTATCTGGTTGTTAGGGGTGTGGCTAGAAAGTTAAAATCTCATCAGTAATTGGTAGTTTGGTAGTCTGAGTTAAATGAGCCCAGTTAGAAGTAGAAGCAGCATGCACCAGCTGATTGGTGAAGAGGAGATAGAGTGATGAAGCCAATCATGATATAAGTATGTGGGCTAATTTGGCCAGGATGCTGGGGTTAAACCTGCTGGGTTTTTTTTTTTTTAAAGGACATTCCAGATCACAGAGAGTTAGTTTAACCTCAGTTTAACGTCTCATCTGAAAGAGGGTGCTCAGAGTAGTATAGAGTACCCATCAATACACTGGGGTGTTAGGACCCACAACGACTGAAAGTTGATCGCCCCCTGCCGGTCTCACAAACACTGCTTCCAGGTGTCTTGAAAAATATTCAGCAAAATATTATTTACTGTCATCATGGCAAAGATAAAATAAATCAGTTATTAGAAATGAGTTATTAAAACTATTGTGTTCAGACATGTGTTAAAAAAATCTGCTCTCCTTTAAACAGAAATTGGGGGAAAAAATAAACAGGGGTGCTAATAATTCTGACTTCAACAATATATATTTCTGAAGGACGTTAATAATATAATATCATAAAAATCATTAAAAATAATAATTAAAAAATCATAAAAGTATACATTTGTGTTAAAAGTGATTTTATTCCAGCTAAACTAAAAAAAAAAGTCTTTCTCCAAAAGACAGAAATATAATAGGAAATACTGTGAACATTTCCTTTCTCCGTAAAAAATAACTTGGGAAATAAATTTATAAATATGTATATAAATGTTGTATTTATTAATATTGTTGTATTAAAACTGTACAAATGTCTCCCAGTGTAACTGTTGAAGCTGGAAAACTGTAGTTAAGCATAATAATTTAAATATTTGTTGGTTCGTTTTTGTACAGATGATTTTCTCTGTGCATGATGTGCTCCTCAATGAATCTGGCCGTGCTTTATTAATGCCGTATGCTGAGACATTCGCAATCGCCAGAGTTTTCTGCTCAGTCGCGGGTGCTCTGCTGATTCACATCACATCCCGAGGCCCCTTCGTGTCACGGCCAATCACATCAATGTTGTGATGCGCAAGCGGATGAAGAGGAGGACGAGGAAGAAGCTGTGATAGTGAAACACGAGCGCCCGAAGGCTGAAACTCTCATCCTAAACCCCCATCACAGTAATCATCACTAATCTTAATAATCAGGCCTTCGCTGTGACCAACAGGGGCGTTACGGTGTTAAAAAAAAAGAAACGTTTTCGGAAGCAGGTAAAATCGTTGCACTATTTAATATCACACACTATTTAATTGCATTACACTGTACAAACCCATCTGTAATTGTACTTTTCAAATGTAAAAGTTTGATATACATAACCAGGGCTTAACATTCACTTTTTTGACCATCAGCCACTGTGGCTAGTAGTTTTCCAACATTTCTAGCCACTTGCCATTTTCACTAGCCAAAATTGTATTGTTAGGAAAATATATTTTATACACATAAATATGACTTTGACATGCTAAAATGACTTGATTTAGAGTTTGCGTTATCTCTACATGCCTCCTCATTCATTTCACTTTTTGTGTGTCGTGTATGAGCTTGCTCAATAATCATGAGCGAATGGGTCAGGGTTTCATAATTAGTTTTCATAATTTTCAGAGCCCAAAATTAAGGATTTACCCAATTTATCTCTGACCACACTATAAATAAACAGTTCATTATTGCTTAGCCACAAATTTTAAATGTGTGAAAACATGCAAAATATAGCTGTATACTATACTTTTTATTTAACAAAACATATACACAGTCATATGTCCTGGCTAAAGGTCCCAGATCACCAATTAACTACATATAAATGGAGAGTTATTCTCCCATTAAAGCAGTCATTGTAAAAAAATAATAATTAAACCATATTAATGCAAAAGAAAGCAGGTAAAAAACATACTGTGTGATAATGAAAGGATGATCACACACGCATGGTTAATGACAGACCCATAAATGATCTTTTCAAAGAATGGTTAAACCGAAAGCAACTGGCGCTGCTTACAATAATTACATCTGGAACTCTTGAAAGCAGCAAGACTGTGGGTGCGTGTTCCTCACTTTTTGTTCAGTCTATTTGAAAGAGAATCGATCGCATCAGTTGTGTTTCTAGACACAGTTGCTTTACAAAAGGAAACTGGAGCGTGCTCGCGTTATAAAAAGTCGCGCACATCACCTCAACTGGTAGCGCGAGTGATTATCCTCTCATTCGGTATTCACCTGCTTTGCTTGCGTGAAGTTGCGAACACACTTATTTTTGTCAGTCCTGTTGCTTCTTGATCGACTGTGCATGCATATTGGACCATCCTTATTGTTGAACCCTGCTTTTAAGAATTATTATCTGGGAAAAAATTTTTCAACCAGCCAAAGTGGCTAGTGGGAGTGTCTGTCGGGTTGGCGGGTGTTAATGTAAAGCCCTGTACATAACTACATATCTATTTAGTAATTCCAGTTTATATCAAATAATAACCTACATGTTATGTTCTCAGTTATTTACAAACCCTGATTATTTAAAGCAACCTGGGGCCTGTTTCAGTAAGGAGGTTCAACCAACTTAGAGTTTAAACTTGATTAAAGTTGATTTACAGAGAGATTAAAAACTCAGAATTTTCGTTTTCATAACAGCCGATCTGAGTTAGGTCAATTAACTTTGAGTAGACCAACTCAGAGTTAAGCGCGCACACCGCGACTATAAAAAGGCATTGTCAATAGAGCGCAGATATTACGAGTAACATAAAAAAACAATAAAAACAAATAAGACCTTCTCCAGAAGAAAAAACATTATAGGAAATACTGTGGAAAATTCCTCTCTCTGTTAAACATAATTTGGGAAATACTTAAAAAAAAGAAATTCACTTGAGGGCGAATGATTCTGACTTCCACCGTACATTTCTAAATGTTTTTTTTATTGTAGTTTAGTACTGACCAGTAGTGAATTCAGTGCTGATGCTCCTGCTCCTCTTGTCCTCAGACACGGCCTGCAGAATGACTGTATATTTTGTGGTGCTTCTCAGATCAGACAGAGTATGAGATGCCACAGACGGGTCCACAATCACCTCCTGAAACAACACACATCAGGTACACTCTGAACATCTGTTTAAAAAGGCATGGGCACACTTTATATTAGAGGGGTCGGGGTTCAACGCTAAGGATTTTTTATACGGGTCTGATCGGGCCATTGGTTGAGATTTTTACTTGCCTTGCCAAAATTTTCACTGGCCCCACCAAAAAAACTAAAAAGTTAATAGCTATTTCTTAGCCACATATTTTAAATAGTGGCAAAATTATGCCTGTGAATCTAGAATTTAAACATTTTAAATATGTTAACAAATGTATAACGAGCAAAATTCAAGATTTTATGCAAATGAAAGAGCAGTATGAAAAATGTGCTGGTATTTTAATGCAATTCTAAATAATTTTTATAAAAATGGCTTGCCAAACTGACAACTGTTTTTTTTGTTTGTTCTTTTTTCAGTTTCTTAATTTTGTACCCATGTAATTGTCTGCTTCTAAGGCTTTAGAAACAGATGTTTTCTTTTAGCCTCATTGTTTAATTTTGTCGGCATGTTGCCATCTTTTCGCTTAACTGGTTGTTACCAGGTTACAAAAAAAAAAAAAACGTGTTCATCGTTACTGGCCGACAGTGGCTAGTAACAATCCTGTCTACTGTCCCGAGTGTCTTTCACGCTGGCCCCGGGCCCCCGGGCAGTCCTTATTGTTGAGCCCTGGGGGTTCATTTAAAGTGGACCTAATATGCCTGTTTTAATCAAGATGTACAACAAGTCCCTAAAGTGTGAAGTTTCAGCTCAAAACACCCGACAAATAATGTTTTAAAACTCTTTGAATCTGCCCCTTTTAGGCTTTGATCCTAATTGTGGCATTTTTGGTGACTGTTGCTTTAAATTTAAATGAGGTTGTGCTCTTTTCAAAAGAGGGCGGAGCAACATATGTCTTTGTGTCAGCATAGTGGCAGATTCAAAACAGGACTAATTTTCTATGCTAATGAGGGTGGTATTGTCACTAATGGACAGGGCAATTGATGACAAGTACAAAGGGAGAATGCCAAAGTGTTTTTATCAAGTGTGACTATAAAGAATTGAATTAATTAATTTTTTACCATTAGAAGCTGGCTATATTCACACACTGTTGCCAAAAAAAAAAAAAAACTGTTTAAACCCTTTATAAAAGTGACTTTTTTGCATAATAGGTCCCCTTTAAGTTTGTAGCTACTGTTCTACTATGTGTGTACTGTGTGTGTGTGAGTATAATTTTTACTCTCAAAGATCTGGGGCCTGTTTCAGTAAGGTGGATCAACCAACTCTGAGTTTAAACTCGAACTCTGAGTTGATTTACCGAGAGATTTAAAAACTCAGAATTTTCGTTTTCATAATAGCGGATCTGAGTTGGGTCAATCAACTTTGAGTAGACCAACTCAGAGTTAAGCGCGCACACCGCGACTAGAAAAAGGCATTTTCAATGGAGCGAAGATATTACGAGTGACTATGGTAACATCTTATATAAAAGATCAGCATTTTTTTCTCCAGCTGTACTTGATGTGCTTAGGCAGAGTTATAACAAATATGAGCGTATATTTAAAAAAAAGCAACACCACTGCATCAGTGAAACAGAGACAGTTACCGTTGGAAAACAGCTGCTCAAGTTAATGCGTAATTTTATATTTTAAGTATTTAAATATTTAAGTATACAATTATAAGTATTGTTATGTGTGACGTTTATACATTTTTACAATTGTTCTCACTTTTATACACGCTGATCAGTTTTGAAAGATTTAAAACTGCACTTGTGTGTCTGACTCTATTATCGATCAAGTGATAGAGGTTGATATGACATTTACAATGTAAGCAGAACCAAACAATATTCAAAAGAATAATAATCCTATTAATCTAGTAAAAGTACATGTCGAAGGACAGTGAATTGAAGCTAATTATTTATTAAAAAAGAACGAGTCATTTTTGTAGGTGACTTTGTTTGTGTGACTGAAATGTTGGCAATAGCTGTTTCCATCCAAATATATTAATAAAATTTATGTGCAAAACTGGAATAACGCATAAAAGACGTGCGAATAAAGCAGTGTTTCCCGTCCAACGAGTCAAAAAGAAAACAACATTATCACTTCCTGATTAACTGGCGCCAAATATCAACAGCAAAAACAGAATTTACTGCGGTAGAAGAAGCTGCGTCAATCTTTTCTTTATTTAATAAATGTACTTGCGCCTCAGAAGACATTGCTGAACGCGTGGTGGCGTTTGAAGCCATGAGACGCAGAGAACAGATGCTCTTAACACGCTTCAGACGCTCTGGAGGTCATTAATAATATACATTAATACTGAAATAGTTAAGGCGTTTTAGAATGACCAAAAAAACATTTCAGATGTGCTACAGTGTGCTCAGCCTGCTGGTTTGTCCATTTACACTCATTTTTGATAATCATATGATCTCTTATAACAAACATTTTTTTGTCTGTCTCTTTCATCAGACAGATAAGATCCTGCTGCTGTGCAACCTACTCGCATGGAACCGCTATACCTTTCAAGGTGTTTTAAACAATTTTATCTGACAGACTGGCATAAATAAGCAGAAATCTCGAGTTTCTGAGTTTTTCTCACCCTTCCAATCGAGTTTGTTCCACCAAGGTAATGTGGGAACATGTTCAGTGCTGTTGCGAATACTTTGTAAACTCCTATCCTGCTCATTCAAATCAATTGATTAAATTAATTAAATTGTAATTAACCGATGCAACACGGAAAACAGTTTAATATAGGCTTCTCTGAAACTAAATATTTTAGTTTAATTTTATTTAGACTAGATTATTATTTTATTTGACAATCCACTTCGTGATTTGAAGCATAGCGGATTTGTTTTGAAGCACTTCACCTCAAATGTTATTCGTTCTTCTATTTTATCATGAAGATTAGTAACCAAGAAAAATAGTTAAACAAAGAGACAAACTATATCCAAAATTTGTTTTAAAAATATATTTTTATTCCGAGAAAAACTATATTATAATATAACAAAAAATATATTATTAATATATATTAAAAATTACATTTTTGTTTGAGTCCATCCACTATTTAAATGTGTGGGTGGACAATTTTCAGTCAGTGGAAAGTAAGGATTTAATTGATGCTTCACTAATTGTATTGTATAACAATCTTCTGTCATATATTTGCATATTTTTAATATGTCATAATTTTAAAGATTACTTTTGCTTTCATTACAATATATACAACAAAATATTAAAATGAAAAAGCAAATTAATTATGTCTTAACGAATGCCCTTAAATAATGTAGCCTTTGACAGTAATGCCCTATTCACAGAGGGCTTAAGCGTTAATGCTTAAGTGTCAATGACAGAGGGTGTTTCTGAAGTTGGGGCTGAAGCGATCATCATAGCAGTGTCAGCCAATGAAATTAGTCAGCAATTGGCTACTGTCTAAGCTGGTATATTTGCATACAGGGATCTGGTTGGCCTACACAATCTCACGGCAATTCGTAACTTTTTCATTTAGTGGCTAATTCGTACGAATTCGTACAATCTAATTCGTACATTTTAGTACGATTTGCTCATCCCCCAATGACGGTTGGGTTTAGGGGTGGGGTTAGGTGCCACGCCTCCTTTTTAAAATCGTACAATCTCTTAACGGCTGAACTTGTACGAATTCTTACGAATTAGCAATTAAACTGCCAAAACGTAAAATACTTACGTTTTCTCGTGAGATCAGGCTGGGTTGGCTGACTTTTCCATTGGTGCTTGAAAAGTTGAGAGTTCCAACTTTTGCAGCAAGCGATGCCGCTGAAGCAGCGTCAATGGATCCACAATTTAATTTGGCAACGCTTGATGTCACCCATTCAATGCAAATAGGAAATATTGACTTTGACGCCCTGTGTGAATGGGCTGTAATGTTGCGATTCCTTTTCACAACACTTAAAGTGATGGAGTGTTTCAGGTGTAATTTTATTTTCCCTAAAAAATACCTGAAATACTGATTCATCTGACCACAGTACACATTTCCACTGTGTGATGGTCCATCCTAGATGCCTCCGAGCCCAGAGAAGTCAATGACACTTCTGGACACTGTTAACATAAGGCTTCCGATTGGCACAGTACAGTTTTCACTGGCTTTTGTGGATGTAACTACACATTGTGGTTCTTGACAAAGGTTTGCCAAAGTAGTTCTGAGCCCATGTGATGATATCACTTATAGATGAATGATGATTCTTGATACAGTGCCGCCTAAGGGATCGGAGATCACATTTGTTTAGCTCAGGCTTGCGCCCTTGTCCTTTTCGCACTGAAATTCCTCTAGATTCTTTGAAACTTTTAATGATGTTCTGCACTGTTGAAGGTGAAATATCCAAATGTCTTCCTGTCTTTCTTTGAGAAACATTGTTTCTAAACATTTCAATAATTTTCCCATTTATTTGTTGGCAAATTGGCGATCATCTGCCCATCTTTGCTCCTAAAGGGCTAGACCTTTCTTGGATGCTGCTTTTGTACCATATCATAATTACAATCACCTGTTGACATCACCTGTTTCAAATCACATCATTTGTTTACCTGATTACTATCCCTAAATTGCTCCTATCTCGTCTTTTTTGGAAGGTGTTGCAGGTCTGAATGACAGGAAAGGATAAATATTTAAAAATAAAATGAAGTTGACCGAAGAAAACATAAATTATTCTGTTTTTACATTGTCTACAATGAAATCCAAGTCAAAGTAGTTTTGGAAATCATTAGTTTCTTTTTTTTTATTTGTGTTTACCATACTGTCCAAAATTTTTCTGATTTGGGGTTATACATCATCCATCTTTAAATATTACCCATAGTTTTTTATACTTGCATTCATACGTATGTCATCCTCATGCTGCTATTGAACTCCTGGTTTGACCAAGTAATGTCAATAACGTTGAAACTAATCTTATACAATCTATATAAATAAAGAAGGACCTAAATTAGGAGGACAGATCCTTCCAGGCGTGCGTTCCCAAAAATAAATGTGCAATGTGTAGCTCGCTATTTCCCGAGACATGGGTCGATTGGGAGACAGCGGTGTCAAGAGTGTCTCGCTTCTTCCTTAATAAAGCTGTCCGGGAGCGTTTGGTTGTTGTTGTTTTTACGTGGAAGGACAGCGACATATGCTGTCTCAACTCTCACTTACTTAGGGATGACATCAGATTCGAAAAAGGCCCGTATATGCCTGACAGTCAGTGACAGAACAGCTATTTTGGATGGGACTGGCTTTCTAAATGATGCCTGAATTACAGTCATTAATGCAGGATGCCTGTCATTCTGTGGACCGATTGGGGTGGAATTGTGGTTTGGATAAGGACGAGAGCTTGGATTTGAAATGTGGGATATTATATGGATGTGGGCATCATGTTAATTCATTTGTTCATACTAGCTTCATTTAATACAGGGTGGTCATGGGTCTTTAAACTACACATTAAATCAAAACAAACCATATTGATTTTGTTAGCTCACATTGCTAGTTTTGTGCTGAACAATTCGTCAGTGCATTTCATTAAGAAATAAATAATACTTTGCCATTGTAATCATTAATTGAAATCTGAAAGTGCCCTTTCTGTTTGTTTTCAGTTAAATTCTTAGATTATGTCTGTCTGACGTAGTGGGCGTGGCTAACATACTTAACCACGCCCCTCCATCTGTCAGTATTGACAACAAACAGAAATGGTGGTGAGGAGGAGTCTGTCAGGGTATAATAACTCTTCCCAAACCCTTTTCCCCGATCTTTCTAAAAAAAAAAAATCCCTACCTTCCTACATCCAATCAGCTCGCAAAAAAACAAGCCACGCCCACCGTTTTCTCAGTTTATATTGTTCTTCTAAGACAGGGCTTCTCAAAGTCTGGACTCCGTATCGTGAGAGTGTTCAATCCGGACCCAACTCCATTTCGTATTGCAAGACCTTGTGTAAAGGATTTAAATTGTGGATTTCCTTCATTGATAAATGCATACACCTTTTAAAGCAACTGTTTAGTAAATAAAGTTTTTTTTTGTGTGTGTGATTCTGATTTCATGACATCCAGTGATCATACGAGACTTCACATGATTGATTGTGCTGAAAGTTTTTTTTTTTTTTATATAGAGAGAGTGTTTCTACAGGTGGTTTGTCAAACCCACTCACCTGTTACATAAATACAATCTAATTAGGACCTGTTTTTTTAGTTACTCATATAATGCATCCACTAAATAACAAAGCATTACTTTACAACTTGTATTGTACCTAATCCATCTAAACGTTTGCATATCAAAAACTGAATAAGTGTACCCTCGCCGTCCACTTTATTAGGTACAGCTTACTAGGGTTGGACCCCTTCTGCCTTCAGAACTGCCTTAATTCTTCGTGGCATTGATTCAACAAGGTACTGGAAATATTCCACAGAGATTTTGCTCCATATTGACATGATAGCATCACGCAGTTGCTGCAGATTTGTCGGCTGCACATCCATGATGTGAATCTCCCGTTTCGTGCTGATGCCAAATTCTGACCCTACCATCCGAATGTCGCAGTAGAAATCAAGACTCGTCAGACCAGACAACATTTCTTTAATCTTTTATTGTCCAATTTTAGTGATCCTGTTTGAATTGTAGGCTCAGTTTCCTGTTCTTAGCTGACATGAGTGGCACCCGGTGTGGTCTTCTGATGCTGTAGCCCATCTGCTTAAAGGTTGGACATGTTGTGGTTATTTGAGTTACTGTTGCCTTTCTATCAGCTGGAATCAGTCTGGCCGTTCTCCTTTGACCTCTGGCATCAGCAAGGAATTAGTGCCTAGAGAACTGCCGCTCACTGGATTTTTTTCTCTTTTTCGGACCATTCTCTGTAAACCCTAGAGATGGTTGTGCGTGAAAATCACAGTAGATCAGCAGTTTCTGAAATACTAAGACCAGCCCGTCTGGCACCAACAACCATGCCACGTTCAAAGTCATTTAAATCACCTTTCTTCCCCATTCTGATGCTCGGTTTGAACTGCAGCAGATCGTCTTGATCATGTCTACATGCCTAAATGCACTGAGTTGCTGCTATATGATTGGTTGATTAAAACTGATCGTTAACGATCAGTTGCCTCGGTGTACCTAATAAATGAGTATGTTAACAGATTTACAGTACATTAACTAATTTTTATTTTCGGCTTAGTCCCTTCATTAATCTTTATTAATTCACACTCATACTATGGACAATTTAGCTTAGCCAATTCCCCTATATAGCATGTATTTGGACTGTGGAGGGAACCAGAGCACCCGGAGAAACCCCACACCAACACGAGGAGAACATACAAACTCCACACAGAGATGCCAACTGACTCAGCCAAAGCTTGAACCAGTGACCTTCTTGCTGAGAGGCGATTGTGTTACCCACTGCGCCACCGTGACGCCTATTTACATTACATAAGTAAATAAATAGATGGAATGACGTGCTTAAAAATGGTTGGGAGTCTGTTCATTTCTGCCCGTGCACATCTCGTGTGGGCCTACTATCAGTAAAAGCATGTTTAACAAAACCTCAAAGGGACTTTTTGTCCTATTATAATTGAAGAATAATAAACTGCAAACTTCAATCCCAGGTGACCGCCATCACACGATTACACCTGACCTGTGAATTTAAAATCAAACACTTCTTCTCAAAACAGCCCCCCCTCAAAAAAAACAACCAAGTGTTTCCTAATTAAATGTTCCGGTTATGCAAATGATTCATCCAATTTAGGGCTTCATTAAATAATTGACTTCTCTTCAGGGGAACAACTTCCAGACATGCAGGATAATTGAGGGCAGTTCCAGGAGAGCAAAGGGACAGCGAGTAATCCATTCTGCTCTTCATTTCAGCCGCTTTTATTACGTGCCTGCTTTTACCTGTAGTCGTTCTCATTTCTCATCTCTGAAAAAAAAACTATTAATACCATCGCATTTGCTTGCAATTTTGTCCTTACCTGACCTTGCGTTCGGCAACGGTTAATATCTCCAGGTGTGTAGCTGTCACAAAGCATGCAAATACATATTCAAATGAATTCATAACTTATTTACGCAGAGTGAGCACATTATAAATGCTAATACACCCACATAAAACACAGCCTCATTTTTTTTATTCATTTATTTCTTTTTTTTCCGGTGGTACTAAATAGTGGCGATGGAAATGTAAGGCTTACAGTGATTTATGTGTTGTAATGTGACTAAACGCAATGCATAACAGCGAGTATTATTTATCCGACATGCAAAAAGAACATTTCTCCATCCGCCGTCTGCGCCAGGATGAATCACGCATTTGAACTTGCATGAATACGCCACTGGCATTGAACTCCATGTAACATTTCAGCACTTGCTGAAGCAAAAACAGAGCTATATAAAGCGGAAAGCAGCAGCTAAAGAAGGTAACACCTATTTCACTCGGTTTAGAAGAGGCAGAAGAGTAGTTCTGGCTTTTATAGATAGATAGACTTTAAATCGTTGTTGTATGTGCTGCTTTCAAAACCTGCACTTTTTTAATCAATATAGAAAATTGCTGCATTTTTTGAAAGCTCAATATTTTTTAAATTGCTTTTACACTCAAAAAATGACGTTTGCTGTTTGTTTAAACTACATATTTAAAATGAGCTTAAACACAATTCTTGAGCTTTTTTTGGGACAACTTTAATTGTTTATAGTTCAATCCACTTAAATTTGTAAGAAATAATAAGATGAATTAATCGTTCCAATACAAATCGATTGAGAGGAACCCAGCATCTTTTAACAGTGCAAGTCCTGTTGGGAAGATTATAGTTGTTTAGTTGGAGTAAGACTGCAATTTGTGTCTGGTTTGTTTCTTTTTGTGCAAATAAAGAAACAGAACCAAATATAAATAAATCTCTGGTGCTGCTTGTCTTGCAATATTTTTTTTGTATGAATGTGCTGGGGATTTAATGGTATTTATAATTCATTTATCATCTGTTATCCACTTTTTGAGCATAGACAAGGAAAAAATGATATTTCTAATTAGACTGTCATAATCACTTTTGAGTTATTTGGATCACAAGTCACGAGTTTTTAATGAATTTTAATAAAAAGCATCAATTTTAAATAAAAACAAACAATCAAAATTGTTCGTTAATTCGAACAAAAATTCTATGGCATCTGATCTGGTTTCTTTCTGACACACTCCCAATTCTGAAACATATAGATATATATATATATAAGCCTAGTTAAGCCTAGTTAAATGTCACTTTAAGTGTCTCAAAAAATATCTAGTAAAATATTATTTACTGTCATCATGGCAAAGATAAAACAAATCAGTTATTAGAAATGAGTTATTAAAACTATTATGCTTAGAAATGCGTTAAACAAATCTTCTTTCCGTTAAACAGATATTGGGGAAAAATAAACAGGGGCTAATAATTCAGGGGGGCTAATAATTCTGACTTCAACTGTATTATATATATATATATATATATATATATATATATATATAGAGAGAGAGAGAGAGAGAGAGAGAGAGAGAGAGAGAGAGAGTTTTTTATGGCTTTTATCTGTACAAACACAACCCTAAAGTATTCATTATACAGACTTTATTTAAGCCCCACACTGTAAAAGATGGCCGTGATTCCAACGGTAAGAAACTGTAAAAATGCTACAGTACAAATCCATAACCTGGTTAACAGTATGTTTCCTTAATATATATATATATACGGCGAATAACCATAAATTGACTTTCCCAGAATTCCCTGTATGGCACGTCACTTTTTATGCTTTTTGTTGACATTAATATGGATCTTTTTAATTGTTTCCCCATCAGTTATGAACATTAGAGATTTATGTTACATCTAATGTTGATAAACAATGTTTATTTCATGACTTTAATTTTATGCGTGTCACCATACTGGTGTTTAGTAGCTGTGTGAATGACACTGAGCACCTTCTATATGGTGATACTCTTTTCTGCTTGTGGGAAAAGTTAATTGTGATGAGCACTGGCTCATTATGTAACTTCATTACCACCTGCATATGGGTGTGCTACCGTGTCCAACTGTGTAACAAAAGATGTGTAGATGTTGGTCATTCAAAATACAGACATATTACCTCTATAAATTATTAAAATACGTTAGTTTACCGTAAAAATGAGACATTACTTTTACGTTTTGTTCCATGTTTTTAACGATAAAGTACTGGCAACCACAGCTGCCAGATTTTTTACCGTAAATTTTACAGATTTATTTTTTTTACAGTGTAATTAATTTTACCATTGGCTGGTTATATTCACACACTGTTCCCGCACAAGTGTGTTTAAACACCTTAAAAAGTGAGTTTTGCATAATAGATCCCTTTTAAGGACAACATCATATTTACATTCACAGAATTATGTACAGTGTTTACATGAATTGCACTAAATACACATTCCAGAACAGACTCATGGGAATTCAAGTGATTTATTTGTTCACTTTCACACAGTTAAACTATTTAAATTACGGGTGCAAATGTTGCTGAGATTAATTTCACCTGAAAAAAAAGAGAAAGCATTCAATTCAAGTTAATACGTTCATCTGATTGATGCTGCATCTGTTGTTCTTTTATTCTGTTCTGTCTGTTCAGAACAAGCCCCCCAATTATCAGGCCGTATTACTTTACAATTGCTCAGCTGTAGCAGCCCTGATTGATCTGTGGGCTACATGGAGATAACAGGTTAATAATGGAGCGTGTTTGGCCTTTTGTCTAGGGCTCCAGCGGTGGTTGAACCTGGAGAGCTGCATTAAGAGATTTCAAGAGGAACTCGTAGTTTAGCTGAGTGAGAGGCAATCAATGAGGGCTTGATTACCTACATAAAACTAGAAGTGTAGGGTGCTAGTAGCTATGAGATTTTTTTTGCTTTTCCTGTCAGCCTCTGTGCCTCCATTTGTCTTTTATACGAAATTAAATATGAAGGGGTTTGATTAAGACTTAAAGGCATATTCATTAATTTATTTTCTTTTGGTTTAAGGTATTCCCAGCAGGCACACAATGTTATATGTAGGTATTTAGTTATATAAGCAAAATAAAAAGTCAGTTTAACCTCAAATGACGTCATAATAAGTGTGTCCATACAATGTCAGTATAACATCTGTAGATGTTGATCTTTGGTTTGTTTTAGGTTGTGGCATTAACTAACCAAACTAACCATGTGACGTCCATACAGCGTCAAAGTCTACGATCAGTAGAGGTTGATCTTAGGTTGGTTTAAATTTCTGGCATTAACTAACCAAAATCCAACGTCATCTTAATGTCATAATGTGACGTCCATACAACGTCTAAGTCTAACATCTGTAGACATTGATCTTAGGTTGGTTTTAGGTTGTGGAATTAACTAACCAATCTAACCATGTGACGTCCATACAATGTCTAAGTCTAACATCAGTAGAAGTTGATCTTAGGTTGGTTTTAGGTTGTGGAATTAACCAACCAAAGTCCAGCGTCATCTTAACCTCATAATGTGACGTCCATACAACGTCTAAGTCTATCATCAGTAGAGGTTGATCTTAGGTTGGTTTTAGGTTGTGGGAATAACCAACCAAAGTCCAACATCCTCTTAACGTCATAATGTGACGTCCATACAGCGTCAAAGTCTAACATCAGTAGACATTGATCTTTGGTTGGTTTTACGTTGTGGCATTAACTAACCATAATCGAACGTCATCCTAACGTCATAATGTGACGTCCATACAACGTCTAAGTCTAACATCAGTAGACATTGATCTTTGGTTGGTTTAAATTTGTGGCATTAACTAACCAAAATCCAACGTCATCTTAACCTCATAATGTGACGTCCATACAACGTCTAAGTCTACCATCAGTTGACGTTGATCTTAGTTTTTTTTTTTTACATTTTTGGTATGAGCTAACCAAATTCCAACTTCATCTTAACGTCATAATTTGACGTCCATACAACGTCTAAGTCTATCATTAGTAGAAGTTGATCTTAGGTTGGTTTTAGGTTGTGGAAATAACCAACCAAAGTCCAACATCCTCTTAACGTCATAATGTGACGTCCATACAGCGTCAAAGTGTAAGATCAGTAGACATTGATCTTTGGTTGGTTTAAATTTGTGGCATTAACTAACCAAAATCCAACGTCATCCTAACGTTATAATGTGACATCCATACAACGTCTAAGTGTAACATCAGTAGACATTGATCTTAGGTTGGTTTTAGGTTATGGAATTAACCAACCAAAGTCCAGCGTCATCTTAACGTCATAATGTGATGTCCATACAACGTCTAAGTGTAACATCAGTAGATATTGATCTTTGGTTGGTTTTAGGTTGTGGAATTAACCAACCAAAATCCAACGTCATCTTAACATCATAATGTGACGTCCATACAACGTCAAAGTTTAACATCAGTAGATGTTGATCTTTGGTTGGTTTAAATTTGTGGCATTAACTAACCAAAATCCAACGTCATCCTAACGTCATAATGTGACGTCCATACAACGTCAAAGTCTAACATCAGTAGACATTGATCTTTGGTTGGTTTTAGGTTGTGGATTTAACCAACCAAAGTCCAGCATTATCTTAACCTCATAATATGACGTCCATACATCGTCAATATGTAACATCGGTAGACATTGACCTTTGGTTGGTTTTAGGTTGTGGAATTGACCAACCAAAGTCCAACGTCATCTTAATGTAATAATGTGACGAAATGTGATACAATGTCAAAGTAATTCGACAGTCGTGACGAAATGTTGTGTGCAGTGGAAAGGCGGCTTATCACTTTCTGGTCATGGGATATTAAGCATGGATATACATATTGCGATCGTGATTTTCGAAAGTATTACATCACTTTGTAAACGTTTATTATTACCAATTAATGAGTTTCCCTGTACAGTTTGAGCGCTTGGACCTGGAAGCCACTTCATGTGACGTCACACTTAACAAGCGAATTATTTTTCATTTAATCGAAAACATTTTTAAACATAATAGTTTTAATATCTAATTTATATTAACTAATATTTATATTTTTACCAATATTTTACTAGTATTTAGCAATTTAAAGGCTTAACTAGCTACTAATGACAACTTATAACTGTTTACTTTAACTAAAACAAATAAGACTTTCTCTAAGAAGATATAAGAAGAAAATTATTAAGAAAATACTTAAAAATTCTTGCATTATTAAACATCACTTGGGGAAATATTTGAAAAAGAAACAATTTCATTGGAGGCCGAATAATTTATAATGATGGTCTGTGTCATGCTAGTTTTGTTTGAGTGAGATGTTTTGTATTATGATCCAATCTTGACTGATTCCCCATCTGATCGGAGTCACACTTGGCGAACATGTGTGCCAGAGACACGTACACAGACATTTAGCATCCTCTCATGACTCAGCGGACTGTGATTTGTCTGATCACAGAGAGAATGCAGTGCCTGGTGACAGTGACAGCATGATGGAGTGTGTTCAGAAGTCCCTGAGGAGATCAGTCGTCATGCTTGTGCCTCCATTGTGCCAGGGGGGGTTGCTTAAAGACAAGCCAAGTTAATTAGCGTTGTCAGTCTCTACCACTGAATATCTCTTAGCCTGCCCCCTCTGAGACACCGCCGAGTTAAACACCAGCCCCAAAGCTACAGACAAGCTAAAAGTACTCTCTATGTCTGTCTCTGTCATACATTTGACCCTTAACTATTCTTATTTTGTAGACCGTATCGCCTGGAAACACTCTTAGAAGGATCTGTCATTGGGGTGGTACCTTTTCAAAAGGAACACTTTTGTACCTGAAGGGTCCTTGAAATAAAGGTGCTTACTAGTATCTAAAAAAATGACATGGTACAGTATACGCTGCTTTTTAGACATTGGCGTATTTAGTTATCTATCTAAATCCCGGACGAGCCCCCATTTGTTACACCTTATAGCTCACAGAGACGTAACAAAAACAAACCCTAGAATGCCAAAACTATAGAACATAATTTATAAAAAAAAAAAAAAAAAACAATTTTAAACCATTAAAGCAAAAATATGTTAATGTTGCAGTCAGGAATCAGTGGTGTTTCAGATGAATGTGTATGCTTGATTATGTAGTGTAATGTAGCAACTTTGGATGTACAGGTGTTTCCTATAGCAATTAGGTTTGAGGGCAGAGCTAACCCTCAATCTCGACCAGAGAAGCTCTACTAAGTTATAAGACATCACAAATACTAATATGCATTTTTATAGTAGCAACATGGAACCTTCAAGTATAATAATGTAGCTTTTGATAAGGTACCACCCCAGTGACAGCTTTTGTACCGTTGTACCTATACCTAGGTATCGAGGGGTATGATTCTCGCTTCGGTTGTGAGAGGACCTGGGTTGAAATCCCGGACGAGCCCCCATTCGTTATGCCCCCGTAGCTTACAAGGACGTAACAAAAAGAAGGACACTCTAGAAAGCTAAAGCTATTGAACATAATTTATTAAAGAAACAATTTTAAACAAATTAAAGCAAAAATATGCAAATGTAGCAGTCAGGAATCAGCTGTGTTTCAGATGAACGTGTATGCTTGATTATGTAATGTAGTGTAGCAATGTTGGATGTACAGGTGTTTCCCATAGCAATTAGATTTGAGGGTAGCCAACCCTCAATCTCAACCAGAGGACTTTCACTAACTTATAGGACATCACAGATACTAGTATGCACCTTTATAGTAGCAATATAGACCCTCTTTAGGGACAATAATGTAGCTTTTGATATGGTACCACGCCAGTGACAGCTTTTGTACCTTTGTACCTAGATATCTAAGTATCGAGGTGTATGATACTCGCTTCGGTTGCGAGAGGTCCCGGTTTGAAATCCCGGACGAGCCCCCATTTGTTACATCTAATAGCTCACTGAGACGTAACAAAACGAGGGACACCCTAGAAAGCCAAAACTATAGAACATCATTTATTAAAGAAACAATTTTCAACAAATTAAAGAGGAACTCTACTAAGTTATGGGACATCACAGATACTAATATGCACCTTAATAGTTGCAATATGGAACCTTCAGGTATGATAATGTAGCTTTTGAAAAGGTACCACCTCAGTGACAGCTTTTGTACCTAAAAATCTACGGGTATGAATCTTACTTCGGTTGCGAGAGGTCCCGGGTTCAAATCCCGGACGAGCCCCCATTTGTTACGCCCTACACAGCAAAATATGGGGACCCAAAACAACTCTATGGGTGTTAATTTCAACACTTTGAAAGTGTCTCATGGGGTCCACTCAAAACAGACTTAAATCAACACTTTCATAAGGGTTGGCACATTGACACCGAAGTAAGGGTTAATTTTAACTCAGGGCAGAGTTAAAAAATGTAACTATATTTAACACCACCTGGTGTAATATATTGTTATTTTATTCAACTCTCTTGAGTGTAAATATGGTAAAAAGGTCAATTAGACTGTAAATTACAAAAGAAAAAACATTTTATTTGAAAACATTCACAACTGCAACAATTTATTCAATTTTTAAAATGCAACAATGTCAAATATGCTTTAAATGTTTTATTAGTACAGACAGTATCAACAAAATATGATGTCCAAACTTGATGTTTCATCAGAGCAATTTGAAAGTTCAATATATCGTCACTCATAGTTTTCTTCTGAAATTACATTTTAAACAACTTGGCGTGCAAATCTTTCACTTCTGGTGTTTCCTTGGTCCTCCATATCAAACACAGCAGTTTAAATGAAGGTATAAATGCTGTAAACTTGTGTGAAAACAAACTGGAGCTAGGAAATCTCATCAAGCATGTCCTGTGAATGAAGTGCTTCCCAGCCACAGGATGACCTTTTTATCCATGACGATGTAGCAGCTGCTGATCGCTCGTCTGGTGGTTCCTGATGCACGGATATACTGTAGGGTGATGCTCATCTAAGAACTCTTCAAGACTCCAGCATGACTAAGAAAAATGTTTGAAAACAAATTGCAATCAAATTCTATGATATATTTAAAACAACATTTAAAGTAAATAAAACATTCAAGAAATCTAAACTCACCTTTTGAAAATCTTCATGATGATCCACAACTTGACTCTCCCAGCTGGATGAGGTGACAGGATATGGAAAAGTAGAAAAAACACATATATCACTGTTGGATCTCCAAAAACAATTAGGTTAACCACTATGACTAGAACTGGAAAAACAGGCAGCTGACTGTCGAGAATCCTGAATTTAACACAACACTTGGAGCAAAATTTAGAGGAGTTTAAAATCTTTTATATCATTTAGTGATGCTGACTTCCCCAAAATATTGGCCACAATGTAAAAAATATTCATAAACTTACAGTTTTCTGTAAGCGTGTGCGTGCGTGTGTGTGTGCGTGCGTGCGTGTTTCTTTACCAGATTCAACTTGTTAGGCCCTTTCAGGTCCAGTATTGACGCCACCTTTCCTGGAGTCTAGCAGATGTTTCAGGTCCAAATATAATCTAAAATATTAGGATAAGCAGAAGAGGAAAAGTGCAAAGCAAAGAGTAAAACATTATTTAAGTAACAGTTCACCCACAATACAATACTTATCACCTTCATGTCATTTGTTATTCTCTAATGCTCTAATACCCTCTCAGCTTATTGTGAAACAAATACAGAACTTTATCAAACATACCTTCATTATTATCACCACATATGACCAAGAAGGTGTGCTTGGTCATTTCACCAACTCTGGAAATACACCATCCGTCTCTAATCAGCCACCGTCACAGGGTCTTGTGTTATTGTATAGAGAACTGTGGCTGTTAAAAAACAACAACACATTAGTATCAAACACATATGCATAACCTTCAGATAAAAAAGAGAGATGAACATCACAAAGTATGCCTCACACTTTTTCAGATATCTTTTGATTCAGATGTTGATTATTGATAATAAATCTACAAATCAAACCTGTATCATCATTAGGCTGCTCAAATATGAATCAGTTGATTAATTTTACAGACAGTTGGCTTTTTACAACGCACTAATAAAACGGAAATGTTGTGTACAGTACATGCTAAGTTTAGCCTATAGTTTTAAGCACAATATCATGCGGGAGAAAAAGCTTGACTAAGATGTTCCTGACAACAGAAATAGCCTAACTTACTAACGTCAGACATCCCGAGTTGGGAAAAGTCATTTTCGGGGGATACAGAGTTGATTTGCGGGAGGTAGCGGGAAAGATGAGTACCTAAAGAGCAATGGGATGAGTTGCGCGCGACGTACCTGAAGAGCGGTGGGGGTGACTTGCGCGCGACGTACCTGAAGAGCTGGGAGGGATGCGGTGGAGAGGGGTGTGCAAAGTGTTTAATGACCGGGCGGGAGACGCGCGATTTCCGGGAGATTATCATTAATTTGCGGGCATCTACTTGGGCATCTGGGAGTCTCTGCATTTGTGGGATAACGTTAACGTTAGTCCCGCAACTTCCGGGAGACTTCTGTAACGTTAAATGTCTGATAAAGTGCAAACGCGGTCATTTAAAGACATTAATGTTAACATTCCGACTTTAATGGTTGTCAACACTTAATATAATTCAAGCGTACGTTATCACACGAGTCTAAGTTAACTGTTAAGTTATGGACTAACGGTATATGGACGGCCACGAATGAACCAGTTTAAAAGGGCCGTGGTGTTTAAAATAACCAAATTAACGTACACGAATAACAAACAATCATTTGTTTCAGTCAGGAAGCCTTTTACAAGTAAGCATATGTTCATTTACTCACCAGATATGTTTTAGAAACTCTCCAGAGCATATGGAAACCGTCCTGTGTTGCCGTTAGCATCCGGGCAGAGTAACGGCTAACGTTAGGCTGCTCCGGGGATTCCCTCGCTAGTTTGCTTGGAATTAAAGGAGAAGTGTCGATTTTATTTTACAGATGGGTAACAACGCACAAAATGGCATTAAGCGTGACAGAAATGTGTTGAACATGTACATTTGATGTTTTTATGCACTATGTATGCGTGAGCATATATAAAAACATTCTTGAAAAGAAGTCAATAGTAATGCAGTTAAGCTAGATACACAAACGACCATGAATGAACCGCAGAAGTTTAAAAATGTCACTCCATTCTAAAGTTATTAACTTAACAACATGTTTACAACTGTATGTCCTTAAAGAAAGTCAGTAAAATACCAACATTTAGGTAGTTTGACTCACCAGTTGCTGTTCTAAACCTCAGATGGAAAATGGCGTCTGGAAAATTCTTCAGTGACTGGGGCTGCATGAATTCCCGGATGTTGGAAATAACACCACCAAGTGTTGAAAAGATAACTCCTTGATTTCGCACTGAATAAAATCAATTCTAACTCTTATTATATTCATTTATCAAAATCTAACTCTTTAACGTCAACACTTTACTCTCAAATGCTTCAACACCGAGAATTTAACTCTGATGAATTTGCTGTGTATGGCCTACAAGGACATAACAAAAAGAGGGACACCCTAGAAAGCCAAAGTTATACAAACTAATTTATTAAGAAACAATTTTAAAGAAAGCAAAAATATGTAATTGTAGCAGTCAGGAATCAGCTGTGTTTCAGATGAACGTGTATGCATGATCATGTAATGTAGTGTAGCAATGTTGGATGTACAGGTGTTTCCCACAGCAATTAGCTTTGAAGGCAGAGCCAACCCTCAATCTCGACAAGAGGAACTCCACTAAGTTATAGGGCATCACAGACACTAATATGCACCTTTATAGTAGCAATATGGACCCTTCGGGTACAATAATGTAGCTTTTAATAAAGTACCACGCCTGTGACAGTTTTTGTACCTTTGTACCTAGATATCTAGGTATCTAGGGGTATGATTCTCGCTTCAGTTGCGACAGTTCCTGGGTTGAAATCCCGGACAATCTCCCATTTTTTACGCCTCACAGAGACCAACCAAAAAGAGGGACACCCTAGAAAGCCAAAACTATAGAACATAATTTATTAAAGACACAATTTTAAACGTGTAATGAAGTGTAGCAATAGTGGATGTACAGGTATTTCCCAATAGCCATTACAGTAGCTCTGAAGGCAGAGCCAACCCTCAATCTCGACCAGAGGAACTTTACTAACTCATTGGATGTCACAGATACTAATATGCACTTTTATAGTAGCTATATGGACCCTTGTATAATAATGTAGCTTTTGATAAGGGACCACCCAGTGACAGCTTTTTTTCTATCTTTATTTCTGAGAGTGAATGGAAGGAGGTTGAAGACTTGATTATTGAAAAAACTAAATATTTTTGAGAGAAATGTATAACCTACTTTTGGAGACTTGTATAGGTTCTTCAGTACAAATGTATTGTGTTTATGTTTAATGAATATGATTCAGAATAAGGCTGCACAATATATAAAAATAATAATTATCATGATAATAGTATGTCCATTATTAATGTCGCATAAGAAAGGTGCTATACCAGGGGTCTCAAACTCAATTTACCTGGGGGCCGCAGGAGGCAAAGTCTGGGTGAGGCTGGGCCGCATAAGGGATTTCACAAAAAAAAAGTCCTCAAATGTCATTATTAACAGTTTTAATTATTTCTTCTGAACATTAAGTGTCCTGAACATTAATAGAACATTGAGTGAAGATTATGAACAGTTCTTCTGAACATGGCATCTTTTGCCTACTTCTTGCTGCCAGAGACTTGACAGGCTTCTTCTCACAAATCTGAACCCCATTTGGCTTTAGAGCGGAAGCAGTTGAGACCCTCAGTATGGCTTGAAGATGATCATCATTAAGTCTAGACCTGTACTTTGACTTATTGAAGTCCTAGGTAAAAAAGTGGGGGAACTCACTCAAAACTTCCATTCCCTCACCTAAAAAAAAGGCGTATATATGTATAAATAAAACTCCCCCACCCCACTCCAGTCACATCAGTCTGTATCTACCTATAATATCAATATATATAAGATGCAGGGCAGGCACGTGGACACATAGGGCTCAACCTGTGCAGAGCACATGCCCTTTTTAGTCTTGCATAGAAAGTGCCCTTCCAAAATGATCAAAAGTGCCCCCGCGACGCGACACACCCTCGGTCCCGCCCTTCAGTAGGCGCGCGACAACATCGCTCTTGAGTACGCGCGCAACAACACAGCTGATCAGAACGCGCGCGACAACGCGCATTGAGTGACAAGCGCGCTGTGTACGGATAGAATCAGCGGAGCGGGGAGCGCTCTCTCTCGCCGCTCCGCTGATTCTGTCAGAGTACAGCGGTCGGCGCGGGCCACAAAATATTGCACTGAGGGCCGCAAATGGCCCGCGGGCCGCGAGTTTGAGACCCCTGTGCTATACATTACATTTATTTTATGTGTCAATCATTTGTATGTTGCATGAATAGGTTGTTAATTTTAATCTGACCAAATAGATAGGGCATTAATATCTTTGCATCTGCCTCCCTAGTAGGTGCTACTGGTTAAAGCAGCCCAGAATTTAAAATAAATGACAAAAGTAAATCAGACTTTCTGCCAAAGATTCCAGTCATTCTTAGCGTTTTAAAGTCTAGATCAGGGGTGTCCAAACTTGGTCCTGAAGGGCCGGTGTCCTGCATAGTTTAGCTTCAGCTTCCTTCAACACACTTGCCTGGAAGTTTAAGTATACCTAGAAAAAGCTTGATTAGCTGTTTCATATGTTATTCAACTAAAATATGCAGGACACCGGCCCTCCAGGACCAAGTTTTGCATCCCTGGGGTTTTTGTTTGTTTAAATTAGATTTAATTGGATCGGAAAAACATAATTTAGTTTATCTTAGTTTGATCATAACATAAATATTTTTATTATTCTGTAGATAAATTTATTCCCCCATAAATTCCCCAGTATATGATAATGTAGCTTTTGAAAAGGTACCACCTCAGTGACAGCTTTTGTACCTAAAAATCTACGGGTATGAATCTTACTTCGGTTGCGAGAGGTCCCAGGTTCAAATCCCGGACGAGCCCCCATTTGTTACGCCCAATGGCCTACAAGGACATAACAAAAAGAGGGACACCCTAGAAAGCCAAAATTATAGAAACTAATTTATTAAGAAACAATTTTAAAGAAAGCAAAAATATGTAAATGTAGCAGTCAGGAATCAGTGGTGTTTCAGATGAATGTGTATGCATGATCATGTAATGTAGTGTAGCAATGATGGATGAACAGGTGTTTCCCATAGCAATTAGCTTTGAAGGCAGAGCCAACCCTCAATCTCGACAAGAGGAACTCCACTAAGTTATAGGGCATCACAGATACTAATATGCACCTTTATAGTAGCAATATGGACCCTTCGGGTACAATAATGTAGCTTTTAATAAAGTACCACGCCTGTGACAGTTTTTGTACCTTTGTACCTAGATATCTAGGTATCTAGGGGTATGATTCTCGCTTCAGTTGCGACAGTTCCTGGGTTGAAATCCCGGACAATCTCCCATTTTTTACGCCTATAGCTCACAGAGACCAACCAAAAAGAGGGACACCCTAGAAAGCCAAAACTATGGAACATAATTTATTAAAGACACAATTTTAAACGTGTAATGAAGTGTAGCAATAGTGGATGTACAGGTATTTCCCAATAGCCATTACAGTAGCTCTGAAGGCAGAGCTAACCCTCAATCTCGACCAGAGGAACTTTACTAACTCATTGGATGTCACAGATACTAATATGCACTTTTATAGTAGCTATATGGACCCTTGTATAATAATGTAGCTTTTGATAAGAGACCACCCAGTGACAGCTTTTTTTCTATCTTTATTTCTGAGAGTGAATGGAAGGAGGTTGAAGACTTGATTATTGATAAAACTAAATATTTTTGAGAGAAATGTATAACCTACTTTTGGTGACTTGTATAGGTTCTTCAGTACAAATGTATTGTGTTTATGTTTAATGAATATGATTCAGAATAAGGCTGCACAATATATAAAAATAATAATTATCATGATAATAGTATGTCCATTATTAATATCGCATAAGAAAGGTGCTATACATTACATTTATTTTATGTGTCAATCCTTTGTATGTTGCATGAATAGGTTGTTAATTTTAATCTGACCAAATAGATAGGGCATTAATATCTTTGCACCTTCCTCCCTAGTAGGTGCTACTGGTTAAAGCAGCCCAGAATTTAAAATAAATTACAAAAGTAAATCAGACTTTCTGCCAAAGATTCCAGTCATTCTTAGCGTTTTAAAGTCTAGATCAGGGGTGTCCAAACTTGGTCCTGAAGGGCCGGTGTCCTGCATAGTTTAGCTTCAGCTTCCTTCAACACACTTGCCTAAAAGTTTTAGTATACCTAGAAAGAGCTTGATTAGCTGATTCAGGTGTTATTCAACTAAAATATGGAGGACACCGGCCCTCCAGGACCAAGTTTTGCATCCCTGGGGTTTTTGTTTGTTTAAATTAGATTTAATTGGATCGGAAAAACATAATTTAGTTCATCTTAGTTTGATCATAACATAAATATTTTTATTATTCTGTAGATAAATGTATTCCCCCATAAATTCCCCAGTATAGTGCAGCCCTAATTCAGAAGCACACCTCTTGATTGTGAGAGATTTATAAACCTGCTATCTTTTGTGTTTTCACCTTGCTCAGATGTTCCAGTTCTGTTCCTGTCACAAGTAAAGGATGAGGTGAACGACAAAACCAACGAAACTCAAGGATAAATGCAAGAGACAAAAGTCAACTTGAGGAGATGCATTGCCCAGTCCAGGATTGCCAAGATTTGCTTCACCAGAGAGGACTGTTCACACAAGCTTGTAGTGGGAAAGTAGGGCATTAAAGGTGCCGGGACATCCTCTCACTGGTCAGCCTGAAAACTGTATCCAATTAGCATTTTATTTGCCTTGATATTTTTAGGACACGCATGGTTACAACTGCTGCAGAGTACTCTGTGAGAGCTATGTGATGTGAGATTTTCCTCTTGGCTATGAAACCATGATGCAGACTTCTGTGACATATTCACAAGCCTACCCTGCCAAAGTTTCATGCTCTTCAAGACTTACGGAAAAGAGTGTCACCAAGGTTGCTTATTAAGAATTTAAATGCCCCCGTGGACTAATGGGGCTGAAGCTCAGGATATACTCAGTCCCTCTTTTGCATGTAAAGACACTTGCTTATAAAGACTTTTTGTGCCAAAACCTGAACATACTCTGACAGCACTGACGCAAAGACTTACACAGAAACCCTCAGTCATGTGACCTGAGGAAAGGACCAGTCACATGCTCTGCTGCCGTAGGCTGGTCTGTTTAATTTATTTTTTTGTTACTGCAGAATTTGTCGTGTTCAGAGTTTGCCAAATATCAAATATGCTGTGATATAACTGATTTTATTTAAACTACATTTTTGTAATGAAGTAATTGTAAATTCGCATTTGACTTGTGAAAGCTGAAAAAAAAAAACACACAGCCAAAATTGTATTAACATCTATGGTCCATAAGCTACTCTTGGATAACATGGTGAGCAAAGAGCCCAACCATTTGCCAACTGTTCACAGCCACAGCAATGGCAATCCTGACAAAACACCCACCACTGTTACTGTGCGCTCAGTTCTTCTCAACCGGAACTCTCCAGATATTGAAAGCAGACTTAAACGCAGAAGAAACCGCACACAGCAGGTGCGTTTTAAAGATTTGGAGGACGAGGATGTGTCTAAGGGTAAAAATGAGAAGGTGAGGAGTAAGAGCCCAACAGAGGTTCCAAACTGGCAGAAAGAGTTGACAAACGGGCCCTCGCTGGTGGGAGCTGTCCGTGGGGACATGGAAAAAACAATTGGAGCTATGACAGCATTTCTAAAGAGAGCACCACCGCACCCACTTACCCCTGGGCCTACCAGGCGCTGCTGGGTCCCAACGCAACCATGTTCGCTCACACTGCCGCTGCCAACTCAGTCGTGCAAGAGTACAGCCATCCAAACCTCACCTAGTCTGCAAAAGCCTCCCTCGCTTTCTGCCACGCAGACTCGTAGTCAAAGCCTGGGGGGAGGCTGGGATGATGAAGACTCCTCTGATGAGCTGACTGCACAGGTCTACATTACACCCTGTAGATCACAGAAGAAACCTGTCCAACATTGTACCCCTGCTGAGCAATCAAGGTGCCAGAAAACTGAGGACAATCAAACTGCCTCTGTGGGTACAACAACACAACCCCAGTCATGTTCATCCGCACCACAAAAACAGTCCAGAAGGAGAGGAAGGAGAAAATCTCTAAATAGAGCAGCAAGTGATCCTGGGAAACATGAGCCTCTTTGTACTTCCCCAACTAAAACTGTGCACAATAGCCATATTTGTCAACAGTCTAACCAAGCTAAGGAGTTCCCATCCAAAACTGTGGCACACAGAACTTCATCAGATGGGGAACGTTGTGTACCTCCCCAACGTTCCTCTACACCTAACTCAGTTCGCAATATGTCATGTAGTGTCTCTTACACACAGACTGAAACAAGCAGCGAATCAAAATCCCGAACAGTTATAGACAACACAGCCTCTTTGCAAACAAAAGAAGTAGACCCTAAATCTAGTACATCTTCCACAACACCCCCTGCTCCAACTTCCACAGGTCTCAAAGAAACATCACAATGTCCACAGGCTGCTACAGAGAACATTGTTTTGAGCCCCGGTGTACCTGAGTCTTTGTGCACTACTCCAGCACAACTCATGTCCACAGTCACCACATCGTCAATACATGGGCAATCATGCATGTCTCCTACACAGTCTTCAGGACGTTGTTGCACACCTGTTGTTCAGACTATTGCAAATTGTAAGACTCCCCCAATACCTGAATCCCATTGCATTGCAGATTCACACAAAGAGCCAACAACTCCTTCTCAACCTCGGCCTTGCCTCCAGATGTCGGAGGAAACCATTCATTGCTCTAAGATACCATGCAGTTCTCAAGGAGCACCTGTAGTTGCTTCTGCATTCAGCTCTACACAGCCATGCCAGAACACTTCAACACTTCCTATGGCTTGCGGTGCCATCTCAAACCAACCTGTGTACTCTGTGATAGCTCCAGTGCAAACAGTAACTCCCATTCAGTCTTTATCTAGCTGTAAGATTCCTAATAAAAATGAGCCATTGGGTTGTACCCCTGTCCTTATTGAACAGACTACCCAAAGCCCAACATCTGTTCAGTCTACATCATCTTGTAAAATTCCAATGCAGTCCGTACCATACTGTGTCAAATATAAACCAGCAACCTATGGCTCTCCTAAACAAGCTGTGGCATCTCATAAGAACCCTACACAAGCTCTCCCTCACAATGTGATCCCATTTATACCTGAGCAACCTTGTGCCACCACTCCAAACGCTATCCCACACTTCCCACACAAGGGTCCCATTGCAGCTGCAGCACATGTCGTTCCTATTGCACAAAATGCCCTACATTGCATTTTGGAACAACAAACCGTGGCAGCCAATGTAACTCCTTCCATGCCAGTTCTGATTTGCAGCCCTTCCACACAACCTGCACAAGGTACATTTCCAGTTCAAGCATCGCCACACTGCAACTCCAGTATGCAAAACGCAGTGTCTTGCAGTAACCCCCCTCAAGTCGTGCAACACTTTAAGACACCTACTCAAACAGTTCCGCACTCGAAATCATTTCCACAAAATATGTCACCCATTCTCTGTCAACGTGAGGCAATGATGTATGCTAACAAACCCCAGGAAACTGTGCTTCCCTCCACTAATTTCAGGCATTCTTTACCTCCCTATGCCTGCCCTCCACAGACTGCTCTGCTGTACTCTAATGCTGGGGCAAGTCCCTCCCCTCCTCAGGCCTTCTGCTGCACTCAGGACAGACGAGACAGGAGAGAGTTCATGCTTCCTCCCCCACCACCTCCTCCTCCTCCATACACCCCACGCAAAGAGGGCTCCTCGACTCCAAAAGGACAGCCCCGCAAGCCTCCTGTACCAAAAGCTGCAAGCACTAATCCTGAAAAGGAGAGAGTTAAACCTGGGATGGAAAAGCCAAATGCTGAAGCAGGAACTCGCCATCAGGCAGGTGAAACCCCACCTCCTATTCCTCCCAAAATGAAGGCACGAGCTACAGTGAGGCCCACCTGTTTAAGCAGCCGACGGGCGATCCTTGGCCCAGAATCCCAGTCAAATGCAAACCACTTGCCTCCCGCTGTGGGGACGAACCCCCAGGCTCCCCTGGGACCAGCGGAGGGCCAGGCTGACACATTGAGGCAGGTGCAGGAGCTACTGGGAGGGCTGATGTCTGGGGCTAAGTGTAAGCTGGATCTGGCAAAGGCAAAAGAGAAACTGTTTGGCCCAAACGGCCCTCTGTACGACATTGGTGCTCTGCAGTCTCAGCTGCACAGCCTGGAAGGGGTATTGGAGACCAGCCAGAACACAATCAAGGTTTTACTGGACGTCATTCAGGATCTGGAGAAGAAGGAGGCAGAGCGAGACGGGTGAGTAAGCGAGTGAGTCGAGGAATAAAGAGTTGAGACAGAGAGAAGTAAAGCTGTGAATGCCACTGCATTTTTTAATGGTAAATTCATGTCAGTAGACCTGCACAATATATTGTTTCAGCATCGATTTTGCGAATTGCAGGTTCTGTAGTTTTGTTGGGATTATGGTTGACTAGGAGCCACAATTTAGAAATGTGAAGTCACTGCAGGATTTTACCATAATGGAAGGAAATTTTTTCTTCTACGTGTGTTTTTAAGGCATGTGAATGTGTGAACTGGTGTCTGCAGATTTTAGGTTCACCTTCCCTTAACACCTGCAAGGATGTTTCTAGAAAGCCTAGTAAGAGCTTGATTAGCTAGCCCAGGTGTGTCTGGTTGGTGTTGAAACTAATTTCGTAGTCACACTAGAGTTTGAGCTTGCGAGTATGGCTCTGCAAAAAGGGGCGGGATTAAACAAGATGATTAGACATTTTAAAAAGAGAGTGATTGGTCCATTTTTAAAATTTCTGTTCAGAAAGGTCATGTTTTGATCCTCGATTGGTTTTACGCAGTCACGTGATGCGATTTCGCAGGTCGGAGTTCACCAAGCTTGAACTTTGCATTGAACTGCGAAACTTGACGCACGAACTTGCGTTTCCGGTCTGATGCATGCGGGAGTCTATGGGAAGAAAAGTGCAGTTTTACCATAGCTTTGCAGGAGTTTGGGCATCCCTAGTTTAAAGTGTTCAGGCACAAGAAATTGTACTGTTTGTGTCTTTAAAAAATATTTGTTTTATTAAAATATTTATACAGTAAAGACTGTTATTTTGCAAATGGTTATTACACAATATTCTTATACTCCCAAGAAAATCATAAAACACTGTTTATTTCATGTTCATTTTTACTCTGATGTATTTGCAGCATTGTATTTACATTTCCATGTACTGCATATCGCAGAAAAGCAAAAGATCACAATATATATTCTCAAATATTGTGCAGCCCTACAAATTGGTAACAGAAAATTCTGTTATTTTTTTCGTGGCTGGTAAATGAGCGAGACACAAACTGCAGGAAATTCTTCCAACCCTCTGCCTTTGCCCACAATCCTGTGTTGATTCTCATTAATGTGTTCCAGCAGTGTGATGCTTTTAAAACCGCCCTCCCATCTGTCCACTCATCAAGTTCATCACTGAGGGATATGATTGTTTTCATGAGGAAAGCCTCTCAGTGGTTCTTCTTGCTGAAAGTCTTTCCAGGTTTTTGTAGACTGTAAAAAACACGCCAAGACCTTTTACTTTGAAAAGTCTCAAGTAGGATGTGTGAAAGCAAATTTAATGTTTGCCATATTCTAGTTTGAGAGACGTCAGAGTTTTTTTGGTTTTCACTCAAAAGCTAACAACGTTCAGTGAACTTAATTTAATTTAGAGAGTATTGTCTGTCATCAGTATTAAATTAAGCCTGCTCTGATAGATTGTATGGTGGTGCATTAATGCAGATGAAGCAAGTTTAATAAGGCATAGGCAAATTAACTTAGTTTGCAGAACCAATAAATACAATTAAACTATGCTGTAAAGCAGTATAATACACTGTAAAAAAAAAAAGAAATGCCCTAATTTTCTAGTGACTGATCACATATAAATGTTACTAATAGCCCGAATGAAATTTGACAGATTTTTTTTTTTCAATTCAAGAGTTCACACTTAGCTGATGATTGATTATAAAGCATGTTTGGTGTGCTGTCCCGGGAGTAAGCCCTGAGCTCATAAGATCCTCGAGCCCGAGGCTCCCTCCTGTGTGCAGGGCGAGAGGGGAGTTTGAACTTAGGTAGATCTCGAGAACTCCCCTTCTTATTTATGGCTAATAGGGGTTTGACAAGACGCCTACTCCATGAAACAAGACCCGACATTGGGTTCACGAGAACAAGACAAGATTTTTACACTATTTTTAAGAAATCGTTAATGATGAAACATATCAATGGAATAGTCTTAGAATTAAAAAAATTTTTTATATATGAATGGAAAATAGATTATCATAAAAAAATCACAAAATGCAAAACAATTTAGGTGTTTTTTTTTATTAAGTAATGAATTCACTTCCATTTTTATGTATGCAATTTTCACAATTTATCCCATAATTTTGTGTATGCAACAGTTTAATATTAGTTTATACTGATTTTTATGCAATGAACATGCAAACACTGCAAAATATTTGTTAATATATAAATGGAAAATAGCAAACCTTCTGATTGGCTTTTCCACTATAGAATTTCAGAGTGGGCGTAGCAGTGGCGCAGTAGGTAGTGCTGTCGCCTCACAGCAAGAAGGTCGCTGGGTCGCTGGTTCGAACCTCGGCTCAGTTAGCATTTCTGTGTGGAGTTTGCATGTTCTCCCTGCGTTTGCGTGCGTTCGCTCCTTAGACACATAAGCTATTGTTGTCGAGCGTCGCGTACACTGTTAATCCACATGTGACGCCAGCTGCGCTCTCATAAAGAGAAAATGAAAACGAAACTTCACTGCAGCAAACTATAAAAGCAACACTTCATGCTTGTTTTGCCAACACAACGTGGTGTGTCTGTCGTCTAAACACTGTGACAGTAATGAATATTAATGAAGTTGCACAATAGAGCGAGCTGATTGGTTTGAACCAAGCCTTACTCATGCATTAATGCATCACACTGTAAGACGTAATAAGACACACTCTGGCACAGATGTCCAGTCTGCACGCTGGAATACACGCTATTATGTCATGACCGTGACGCAGCTTCAAAAATTAGTTTCAAACCGGAAGTACGAATTTGCTTGAAATAACGCAAAAACAACCAATTTACACTTTTTAGTGAAATATAGGTGTCCTAATAGTGTTTTTAGCAGTGTGGGACACATATACGACTGTCAACAGCTAAAAAAAAAAAGTGTTTTGGTGTTTCGTGACCCTTTAAATGTATTCATTCATTAATTAATTTTCTTTTG